>NW_023396265.1:0-2603 GCF_008315115.2 Sander lucioperca
GCTCAAGCTTGACGTGCTTCGGTGATATTTTAATTCTGCTTTACACAATGTGCATATGGCTTTCGACTTGTCTACGAGCCGTCCGGGAGTTTTGGAAAATAAAAAGCGCCATTCAGCGTGCAGCAGTAGGATGTGTTAGGAGGAAGTATGACAGCTTGATGATAAGTAAAGGTTCGGCAAAGGGTCAAAATAGTAGCCTGTTAGGCACGACGTGAAGCAGAGTGAAGTGAAAATAAATTAATAAATGCGATTAAAAAAGATTAACGCGTTAATGCTGACAGCCCTAGTTTTTTCACTTTGTAAACCTATAACATGCACACAAAAAATATATAAAACAATAAAGGAAAGGGAAAAAGCCAAAAAGCATAATATGAGCACTTCAACTTCACATAGTTGTGTTTAGGAGGAAAATAAACACATACATATATTCACAAATTGGTCTGAAGTAGATCTTCATAATTTTTGTCAAAAAATCTCTCCGAGCCGCCATGCTACAAGTGCAAAATCTACCAAAAACTGAAAAAAAAGAAGGGAGAAACCATTTCCAGTAACACGGTGCATCTTGACTTGCATGAAGGATCTTCCACTTTTACATGATTAATAAAGTTTAATTAAATCCAGTTTAAACTCAGTTCAGCTGAACACATTAGGAGCATGATGGAGGGTTAGTAGTTGAGCTCATTTCACAGGAAAATGTTGGGGGCCACACTGCTCTAAACAGTATTTTCTGAAGAGTGGTCTGCTGTGAGTATACATATATATTATGTTGTAAATAAAAATGTCAAAAGAGTGTTTCTTAAACTGTCTGCCGTCAACTCAAAAGCCTAACAATCATGAGATAGATGTGTTTTATTATTAAATAAACTCGTATGTAAATTCAAACAACATTATTTGAATTGGCTGTTTTTGGTGTTGTCAGACTTTCAGCTATGAAGCAGACCGTTTTGCGCTGCTGCCTCCAATTTACGCCACAAATGATCAGCGTGATGTTTGAAGGAAATACGGAGGACTAACGTTTACGGTAACTGTCAACCAGTGTTGGGAACGTTACTTTAAAAAAGTAATTAGTTATAGTTACTCACTACTTGTTCCAAAAAGTAACTGAGTTAGTAACTGAATTACTCTATAATAAAAGTAACTCGTTACCAGGGAAAGTAACTATTTGCGTTACTGTTAAAAACAAAATAGATGCTATATGTAAAAGAATTTGGATTTTTTTGAGCAGTTTTTTTGTTGTGAGGCAGAAAGATCTAGCTTCTGCTGCTTGGAGGACTTTGCTCTGAGTCCTTCTTTGCTAGTGGATGACGAGCTATCATCTGTGGTGGAGGTATCGCTGGTTTTGGCCACTAGCTTTGTAGATGCGTGTGTCGTTGTGAGATGCTTCATTAAATTAGAGTTGCTTACAACGGATGTCGACAAAGTCTTCGCTCCTGGACATAATGTACACATTACATGCACGTTCTTGCCTTTGACCACAATGAATTTGAAGTAGTGCTTATATCTCCATTTTGAAAATGCCAACTTTTCATCGGATTGCTCCTGACTCGCCATCTCTGCTGCTTCATCGAATCTCTGTTCAGCTGTTGTGTGTGTGTGTGTGTGTGTGTGTGTGTGTGTGTGTGTGTGGGGCGCGTGCTGGCATGTGTGTAAAAACACTGGCTCTGATTGGCTACCATGAAACATGACTCTGCCTTAGCCAATCATAATCGCTTACCTCGTTATTAACCCACCTCCTCACTAGCTGTGAGCCAGTGGTGCATTTGGATTACACAGTTTATTCAATCAATGCATAGTAACACACCGCATTTAACGTCCAGTAACATTAACGGCATTGTAACGACAGGAAAAGTAATTAGTTAGATTATCCCGTTACTGAAAAAATAACGTTGTTATTCCAAACACTGCTGTCAACTGACAAGATAGATCGATGGCTTCAGATAGACATTGCTTTCCTGATCTCTCAGCATAAGAAGAACCATTCTACTCATTAAGACGGCAACAGAGACAATGAGTGACTCAGCTGTTTGTAAAAACTGTCATTTAATCTGTCTGTAATTTGTAATATGATGTTGAAGTAGGAGGCCTGTTGTTTTTGGGGTTGTTGGGGCAGGTCCATGTGATTTTGTATTTGGTAAGATAAGTTAAGGGATAAATCCAGTAATTTTCAGCCTGATGGTCCTCATTATGACTGATTTACTGTATTTTAAATAGGAAGTGAAATGGAAAAAATAAAAAAGCTTCGATTTTTTTATGTTTAATATTTTATCAATTCAACTCTTTCAGAGTTTACAACACACCTAATGAAACCTGATGAGTGTTTGTTTAACAGTGATGTCATTTACATACATCAGTTCTTCATGGTCCTGGTATTATACAGATTAAAATGTTTCAGTATTAAGAGACAGAAATATACATGATCAAAATGAGCCCTAAGAGAACAGGCTAAACAGAACATTAGTTAGTGCTTGGGAAGTATTATCAACTTGAAAAACAGTTACAAAGAAACTGTTTTATCTTGCAGATATATTTAAATGTTTAAAAAAAGAGCAGACATAATAAAAGTACTCACCAGCAACAAGCTCAATGTAGAATATTTGACGTGG
>NW_023396266.1:0-2482 GCF_008315115.2 Sander lucioperca
CTGTGGAGGCCAAACGCATCTTCCAGCACTAGAGATATATGGTGTAAGGCACTGTAAATGCAGTAGTGCGAACTCTGCGAGGCTGTTTAAGAGCCGGAAAAGGGTGTTTGCCTTCATGATGCCGAATATAATCTTGGAGCGAAACATGTTTTCAGAGCTTCTGATAGAAACTAGTTGACTACTGTACAGCTGTTTCAAAGTGACAGAACACAGTGTTAGAAACAGGGTTAAACACATCCTGAAAAGAAATATGTGAGGCCAAACGCTCTTTACTGCATAGAGACATCTGATATTGGCACGTTCCGGCTAAGAACTACTGTAAATCGGTTAAAGTGACAGAAACACAGGTTCCACATCACATAAACCAAACTCTGGTGCAGGCACAAAACGTCGCTTTCCAGCATAGAGATATGTGTGAAGGTAAATTGCACTGTAAATTGCAGTAGTTGAGAAACTACTGCAATGTAGGTCTTAAACAGGTTTTTGCATCATGATTCGTATGAATCTTGGAGCAAACATGTTTTCAGAGCTTCTATAGAACTACTGTAAGCTTTTAGTGACAGAAACAGTTTAACACATCATAAAAAACTGTGGAGGCCAAAACGCATCTTTCCAGCATAGATATATATGTGTACAGGCACTGTAAATTGCGTAGTTGAGAAACCTACTGCATGTTGTGTCTAAACCGGGTTGTTTGCATCATGATTTCGTATAAATCTTGGAGCGATACTGTTTTTCAGAGCTTCGTGATAGACAGGTAGGGTTAACACATCATAAAAACACTACTGTGGAGGCCAAACGCATCTTTCCGACATAGAGATATGTGTGACGTTAAATGCACTGTAAGGGCAGTAGTGAGGAACATACTGCCATGGAGTCGTTAAACAGGGGTATTGGCATCATGATTCGTCTGAATCTTGGAGCAAAAGAACACTGTGTTTCGAGAGCTTCTGATAGAAGAAACTAGTCTGTAAAGCTGTTATAAGTGACGAGAACAGGGTTAACCATCATACTGGGGAGGCCAAACGCATCTTTCCAGCACTAGGCTATCATGTGTAAAGGCACTGGCAATGCACTGTAAATGTGCAGTAGTTGACAAACGACTGCATCTGCCGATCTTACGAGCGACCAAAGAGAAAGACGTGTGCTTCATGATTCGCATAAATCTTGGAGCGAAACGTGTGTTTTCAGAGCGTCTGATAAGGAAACTACTGTAAGGCTGTTTACAGTGACAGAAACAGGTTAACACATCGAAAAAACTGACTGTGGAGGCCAACAAACGCATCTTCGCGACATAGAGCCTCATATGTGGATACAAGGCCGCTACATGCAGTCGTTGCGAAACCTGCAGCGCAGAATGAGTTTAGGTCTGATTCCCGGGAGGATTGTTGCATCAGGATGTCGTCTACACGACTGGAGCGAGGACCTGTTTTCAGAGCTTTCTGATAAGAAACAAAGGGTGCTAGTAATTTGGCATACGAGCACATCTGTATTGGAACGTCATCATAAAAAAAACTGTGGATGCCAAACGCATCTTTCCAGCATGAGATATCGTGTAAGAGGCACTGTAAATTGCAGTAGTTGAAAACTACTGCATGTTGGCTTAAAAGGTTTGTTTGTTTCATCATGATTCGTATTAATCTTGAGCAAACATGTTTCAGAGCTTCTGATAAGAAAAAAGGGTCTTTATTGCATAGAGACATCTGTATTGGAACTTCTGCTAAGAACCTACTATAAAGCTGTTCAAAGTGACAGAACATGGTTCACACACTCATTAAAAAACTCTGTGAGCCAAAACGCATCTTTCCGCGTAGGATATGGTGTGTAAAGTGCACCTGTAAATGCGCAGTAGTTTGAGAAACTACTGCCATGCTAGGTCTATAGCCAGACAAAAGGGTTTTGTTTGCGTTCATGATTCGATGAATCTGGGAGCGAACATGTTTATTCAGAGGCTTCGGATAAGACACTACTGTACAGAAGCGCTGTTTAAGTGCCGAAACGGTTACCACATCATACTGTGATGCAAAACTGCCTCTTGTCTGCATCTGAGATATGTGTGACGTAAATTGCACTGTAAATTGCGCTTTAGTGCAGTTGAGAAACTACTGCAATGTGTCTAAACAGGGTTGTTGCATCATGCCATCGTATGAATCCTTGGACGCAACCATGTTTTCAGAGCTTCTGATGAGAAAAGAAAGGGTCTTTATTTGCTGAACAGCTGTAGTGGCTTCTCTAAGAAAACCTATGAAATCTGTTACAGTGACAGAACAGGTGTAACACATCTCATAAAACAAAAACTCTGTGAGGCCAAACTGCCTCTTTCCGCACAGAGATATAAAAAGAATAGAAGTGTCAATGCACTGTAAATGCAGTAGTTGAGAACCTACTGCAATGCTGTTTTAAGAGCAGACAAGGGTTGTTTGTCTTCCTGATTCGAAGACATCTTGAGCGAAACGATGTTTTCAGAGCTTCTGATAAGAAA
>NW_023396267.1:0-2479 GCF_008315115.2 Sander lucioperca
TAACTATAGTTTTCTGTGCCTACACTGAAAAGTGACTTTGTGTCACTTTGCAGTATATTTTCATTAAAAAGTATGACTTTCTTCTTTCAAATGGATTGTTCTAATTGTTCATTTCATAACTATGCTATATTATTCTCACTTCATATGACTGCTGGAGTGCAGTGTAGGACCACATACGGCAAAATGGAATTGAAATGCATTTTAAGTGCCATTCATATGTAGGACTACATGAGACATTTGGATTGAGGACCTTTCAAGTCTGTTGCATTAACACAATCTAAAATGAAATGTAATATGACATTAACACATAATAAATACAGAAAAAAATAAAACCCACATGTCACACACACAGACACACACAATTAAACAGACAGACACACATGGACACACACACACTCACAGAGACACACACACACACACACACACACACACATGATTTAAATTCAATCCTAGCATGCAGTTATTTTCCACAAGAAAAATGGAATTAAATTTAAAGTATTGTTTGTTTGTTTTTTGGTCTTGTGGCAGCTGCATATCTTTTAATTTTGATATTTAAAATCAAAATCCGTTTACCTTGCAATGCTGAGAGTGAGCTCATTTCCCCAGTGCAAGCAGGAAGCCACGACTGACACCTGTATTACAACCAATCAGAGCACAATATGCTAATGAGTTTCTTCCAGAGAGATTCCTCATTCATAAACATCCTTATCCCTCCTGACACAGCCCTGAAACTTAACTCCAGCCCCAAAAACTAACCCCGAAACACATGAGCCCCACACCCCCCCCTGGCTACCCCCGGTACTGCATTTGCCTGTGACAGACAGACGAAAGATCAGACAGCCGTGTAACTGATGTATGTAGTATCGTATGTGTTCATGGTTATAGCTGTGAGTTTTGTCTGCCTACACATAACAATAAACAATAAGCCTGTCTTGCAAATGAAATCAAGCCAGTGTCTGTTTTTTTGTTTTTTTTCTCCTGTTAGCAGGTTATTTTGTGAACTTAAAATGTACTTTCAATAGATTCCTCTGTGTCATTTTAAAAGTGTGAAGACAACATCCTTAGAAACGCCCTAAATGTAAACTGTGTAATTCTGGGGAAGATAAGGATGCATCTCAGAAACTGCTGTGATTCTCATTAGCTCTAAAGAACATTTACTGTATTTCAAGATATTTTTTAAACAGAAAAATCTAGCAAGATTACCTTGTCAATGCTGAGAATGAACGTGAAAGACAGCAGTCCTCCAATTAATGCTGCAAGGCACAGAGCTGTATTTATAAATCCTTGCCTTGCTTCCAACCCATCAGAGCACAGTATGCCAATGAGTTTCTTCCAGAGCATAAACATCCCTATCCCTCCTGACACAGCCCTGAAACTTAACTCCAGCCCCAAAGTCTAACCCCGAAACACATGAGCCCCTCCTGGCTACCCCCGGTACTGCATTTCTTTTCTGGCTATTATGTGCACATTGATAACATGATTTGATTGAACTGTATTCCCCAATGTCTGAGGCAGAACATCAGCCACTCTTCCTGGGGTCCACGCACAACATGAAACATGACATTTTCAGACCAAACTAAACTATAAAAATGTTGACATTTTCAGATAAAAAAAAGTCATATCATATAATATTAAAAGGAGTATAGCTAGTATCGTTTCCTGGCCTATATACATGTACAAACTTCTTTCCATGTATTCTAATAGTCTGGCTTTGAGTTCGACCTGCGGCCCTTTGCTGTCCCGTTCTTCTTTTCCTAAACCCAACCGTCCCATTCTTCTTTTCCTAAACCCAACCGTCCCGTTCTTCCCGCACGTCACAGAAACTTAAGCCCACCCACGACCATTTCCTTAACCTAACCGCGTCGAAAGTGACGCCGATAGTCCCGACCCAGCGCGTTTAGACGCTAAAGGAGACTTTTAGCGTCAGTAACAACGCCAAAGGCACCTGACCGAGTGACTTTGTGTCACTTTGCAGTATATTTTCATTAAAAAGTATGACTTTCTTCTTTCAAATGGATTGTTCTAATTGTTCATTTCATAACTATGCTATATTATTCTCACTTCAATATGACTGCTGGAGTGCAGTGTAGGACCACATACGGCAAAATGGAATTGAAATGCATTTTAAGTGCCATTCATATGTAGGACTACATGAGACATTTGGATTTGAGGACCTTTCAAGTCTGTTGCCTTAAACACACATCTAATGAAATGTATATGACATTAACAATAATAAATACAGAAAAAATAAACCCCATGTCACACACACAGACACACACACACGTACACATCACACATACAGACACACACCACACACACACAGAACACACAATACAGACAGACACACACGGACACACACACAGACACACACACCAACACACCCGTACACATACACACAGACAGACACACACACACACACACAGACACACACATTAAACAGACAGCACACATGGACACACACCACACACACATGATTTAA
>NW_023396268.1:0-2467 GCF_008315115.2 Sander lucioperca
CAGGCGAGAGGCCGATTTTGTCAAATTTCAAAGACTGTCAAAAACACCCCAATTCTGTTGCATTTCCCATCTCTATGTATGCAATGCATCAACAGGGTAAAAACGTTGAAAGAATTATTACGATTTTTTGTTACTTTTTTGAGTTACACATATTTTCCACCAAGGTCCGCGGTCAGGGCGAGAGGCCGATTCATTAAAATTTCAAAAACTGTCAAAGACACCCACATTCTGTTGCATTTCACATCTACACCTATGCAATGCATGAACAAGTGCAAAAACTGTTGAAAAACATGTATATACAGTTTTGTGTTACTTTTTGAGTTACTCATCTTTCCCGCAGGTGCGCGGTCAGGGCGAGAGGCCCGATTTTTCAATTTTCAAAAACTGACAAAACACCCCAATTCTGTTGCATTTCCCATCGACATGATATGCATGCATGAAACAGGTAAATAAAGTTGAAAAGAATTATTACGATTTTTGTTACTTTTTGAGTCTACTCATGTTTCCCAGCAGGTGCGCCGTCAGGGCGAGAGCCGATTTTGTCAATTTCAAGAACGTCAAAAACACACCCAAATTCTGTGCATTTCCCATCTCTATGTATGCAATGCATCAACAAGGGTAAAAACGTTGAAAAGAATTATTACGATTTTTGTTACTTTTTTGAGTTACACATTTTTTCCCACCAGGTCCGCGGTCAGGGCGAGAGGCCGATTCATTAAAATTTCAAAAACTGTCAAAGAACACCCACATTCTGTTGCATTTCACATCTACACATATGCAATGCATGAACAAGTGCAAAAATGTTGAAAAAAATGTATATACATTTTTTGTTACTTTTTTGAGTTACTCATCTTCCCAGCAGGTGCGCGGTCAGGGCGAGAGCCGATTTTTTCAAATTTCAAAAACTGACAACAAACACCCAATTCTGTTGCATTCCCATCTCTATGTATGAAATGCATGACAGCAGCGTAACGAGCCAACACCGGGCCCCTAAGCAGATTATCAAGGCGGCCCTCTACTACAGCACGTGATGACGCAATGTCCACAAGCAGCTCATCTGATTTACTCATTTTCGCAGCAGGCTTATGGCGAGAGGCCAATTTTTGAAAATTTCAAAAACTGTAATAAACACCTCCAAATTCTGTTGCATTTCCCATCTACATTATGCATGCATGAACAGGGTAAATAAAGTTGAAAAGAATTATAACGATTTTTTGTTACTTTTTTGAGTTACTCATGTTTCCCAGCAGTGTGCGCGTCAGGGCGAGAGGCCGATTTTGTCAATTTCAAAACTGTCAAAAAACACCCAATTCTGTTTGCATTTCCCATCTCTATGTATGCATGCTCAACAGGTAAAAAACGTTGAAAAGAATTATTACGATTTTTGTTACTTTTTTGAGTTACACATTTTCCCACCAGGTCCGCGTCAGGGCGAGAGGCCGATTCATTAAAATTTCAAAAACTGTCAAGAACACCCACATTCTGTTGCATTTCACATCTACACTATGCAATGCATGACAAGTGCAAAATGTTGAAAAAATGTATTACATGTTTTTGTACTTTTTGAGTTACTCATCTTCCCAGCAGGTGCGCGGTCAGGCGAGAGCCGATTTTTTTCAATTTCAAAAACTGACAAAAAACACCCAAATTCTGTTGCATTTCCCATCTCATGTAGCATGCTGAGCACAGCGTAACGAGCCACACCGGCCCCTAAGAGGATTATCAAGGCGGGCCCTGCACTAACCACGTGATGACGCAATGTCCCACAAGTCAGCTCATCTGAGTTTCTCATTTTTCGCAGCAGGTTAGGGCGAGAGCCCATTTTTGAAAATTCAAAACTGTAATCAACCCCAATTCCTGTTGCATTTCCATCTACAGTATGCATGCATGAACAGGGTAAATAACGTGAAAAGAATTATTACGATTTTTTATTTCTTTTTGAGTACTCCATTTTTTCCACAGGTCAGGCGAAAGGCCGATTTTTGAAATGTGAAAACGTCAAAAACACCCAATTCTGTTCAATTAGTTATGATTAGCAATGGTTCAATTAGCACTAGGTAACAAAACATTGAAAAAAATAGTACAATAATGTTTTTTATTCATTTTAGTTACTCATTTTTCCCAGCAGTCAGGGGAGGGGCAGAATTTTTGAAAATTCAAAACTGTCACAAAAACACCCAAATTCTGTTCGATTTCAAAACTACACCTAAACATTGCATAACAATGGTAAAAAACGATGAAAGATTATCCGATTTTTTATACTTTTTGATTACTCATTTTTTCCGAGCGGTGCGCGATCAGGGCGGAGGCCGTTTTTTTAAAATTCAAAACTGTCAAAAAACACCCAATTCTGTTGCATTCACTCTACACATATGCAATGCATGAACCAAGGGCAAAATGTTGAAAAAAATGTATATACATTTTTTGTTACTTTTTGAGTTACTCATCTTCTCCAGCAGGTGCGCCG
>NW_023396269.1:0-2430 GCF_008315115.2 Sander lucioperca
TTAAAGGCTCTCATTTTAATGGTCTTACCTGTACATATCCCCGTTATCCAGCAGACTTCCGGTTAGCGGCGACCTGGATTCCTCCTGGGATTGGATCTGGAGACTTCTCGTGTATTTATCCGTGATTAACCATGCGAATGGATGGTAACAGCCTTCTGAGCCTACCAGTAGGCGTAGCAGGCCCCTTCTGACCCATATCTATGAGGCTGATAACCACTGATAACGCCCATTCAATCCAATGATAACATTTGAAGCGGGTGAAAGTGAAATGAATGGATGTGCATTGCAGCAGCGTCAGTCAGCGACGTAAAGTTGCCGTGGTAACGACATACTCTCCTTCTGAACCACTGATATAAATAAAAGACATTGAATATATACTTTATATGTTACCATATACAAAAAAAAAAAACGAACGAACGAACAACGAAGTTTTCAACAAAATTAATGCGGTAAAGCGTCCGGTGCTGTGACGTTGCCGTGGCAACGTCTTAATCGTCTTCTGAATCATTGTTTTTTAATAATACTGTTTTATATATACTATAAATATTACTATATGAAATAAAAAAAGTTGTTACATTTTCTACACCTTACACACAGAAGTTTTAAAACTTGAAAACTACCGCCCATTGCATGGCGTTATTAAACCAGCGAATCCGTGTGTCCACCACGAAAAAGAATCCTCGTTGGTTTACATTGGCATTGTTTTCCGTGGTGGCCACACGTAATTTTTACACATTTCGTGCCTCCACCACATAATGCAGTGTTAAGAGTTCGTGATCATTTCACGTAATTCTGTGAGATCAGGTTGATAATTATACAGTGCCACAAGCATGTATTGTAAGTATGTTTTTATAATGCATTATAGACATGGGCGTTGTAGAAATTGTTACCAATATGGTATATATTTTGTAAAATCTGGGTCCACCAAGTGTTTCTTATTTTTCTGTGATGAATCTGTTGTTCTAAATCATGATCTAAAGCAATTTTTACAGTTTAATTTTTTTTTTTTTTGATTTGGTTAATCCCTGTTAGTTTGTATTTGGCTAAAGCAATTTAAGAATGTCAATTAAAAACTGTAACTCCATCCATAGACTGTAAAATCAATGTATTATGACAAGAGACAAAGAAATAAGTAGGATGATTAGGAAGGAAGTAGGGAGAGTCAGACCTGCTGAATCCAACCCTGTTTAGTTTCTGGCCTCCCGTACTCTCTGCTCTTCCTCTCATCCTGACATAAAATAGTCTTTAGGTGTAGTGGTAATTCAGCCCAGCCAGCTTTCCACATTAGCTAACATGCATCAGAAATATCAGGAGTGTCTATGTGTGCATGGTGTCTTCATGAATACAGTATCTGGAACCCTGTGTACAGTATGCGGGTCTGTGTGTGTCGGCATTCTGAAGTGTGTGGTTCTGTCAGGACTATTGCTTGTGTGTGTGTGTGTGTGTGTGTGTGTGTGTGTGTGTGTGTGTGTGTGTGTGTGTCCCTTTAGGTCCCTCAGATCTCAGATCTCCTCTCCATCCACAAGTCCAACCTCCGCAGTTTTGGGGACAGAGCCTTCTCCAGGGCAGCTCCCAGGCTCTGGAACTCCCTCCCCCAAGAAATCTGCACCTCTGAGTTCCTCACCATCTTCCAGTCCCGCCTCAAGCCCATCTCTTCACCTCTGCCTATTCTTAGCCTCACGTCTGGCCAGAGGTTTTATCTGTGAGTTCTGCAGAGAAAGAGACATCATCATTCCTCTTCAGAATGACACATGTAAGTCCTGTCCAGGTAAGCACTGACACATGCTTGTTACTTTTAGAGTAAAGGACAGGGATCCCCCCTAGAAAGGTTGTTCAGCCCGGTGGCTAGTGCTGTTTTTTTCCAATGAGGGCCCAGCTGGGGACAGTCACAGACTGATTGCAGCGTTAATGAAAATCCCAATAGTTTCTGTGATAACGAGACAGACGGATTCGTGAAATTGAGAATTTAAAAACGCTATAAGACAGATTCCATAGGGCCCTACATTAAGTCAGTGCTAAAAGCTAACTGGAGATTAGGGTTAGGGGTCAGGGTTATAATCTAACTGGAGATTTGAAAGTATGACTAAGTCTAAGTTTCCAATCAAGCCAACCCAACGTAAAAGTAGTTTCAAAATTTCTTAAAAGTAGATAAACAATTCCCAGTGACTTAGGTGGGGTCACCAGGCTTGCAATACCCTGAATGAGATATGCAAAATATAAGACTGATAGAGGCAAAAGGGCAGCAATAACATCAAATAGAAACGGGCTTATTTCCAGAACTAAGCTTCCATATGTTATTGGGAGGTGGGTAATTAGAAAATCTGCTCAAAGATCCTTACTCGGTTGGCGGTTAGCAGTCGGCGGCCACCATATATACGGTAAATGCCATACCAATTGCATTTCTACCGGAGGATTGAGACGTAAAATTAT
>NW_023396270.1:0-2428 GCF_008315115.2 Sander lucioperca
TTGGTGCAGCTGTGGTTGTCGTTTGCTGGCAGCTTGTTGTTTAGGTGCTGCAGCTGTGGTTGTAGTTGCTGCAGCTGTGGCTGTCATGCTGCATCGTGGTTGTTTTTGGGTGGCACTGTGGTTGTCCGTTTGCTGCTTCTGTGGTTGTTGGTGGGGCAGCTGTGGTTGGTTGCTGCAGCTGTGGTTTGTATTTCGTGCTTCTTTTGTTGGTTTTGGGCGGCTGTGTTTGTGGTTGCTGCAGCTGTGGGCTTATGTGCTGCTTCTGTGGTTTAGGTTGCGAGCAGCGCTGTGGCTTTTGTTCTGTTCAGCTGCAGTTGTAGTTGTCGTTGCTGCTTCTGTGTTTGTTTTGGGCAGCTTTGGTTTCGTTGCTTCTTCTGTGGTTGCCGGGGCAACGTATTTGTCGTCGCACGGCCTGTGGATGTTTTGGAGCAGCGTGGTTCTCTTGCTTATATCTGTGGTTTTTTTTGGACAGCTGTGTTGTCGTTGCTCTGCAGTATTGTTTGTCGTGCTGAAGCTGTTGTTCGTTGCTGCTTCTGTGGTGTTGGGGCAGCTATGGTTGTCGTTGCTCTTCTCTGTGCTTGTTGGCAACAGGTGTGTTGATTCACTGTGGATGTTGTTGTGGCACTGTGGTTTGTCGATGCTTCTTCTGTGGTTGTTGTTGAGCAGCTGTGGTTGCCGTCTTCTTCTCATGTTTTGTTTGGGCAACGTAGTTGTCGTTATTCAGCTGTGGATTGTGGACAACTGTGGTTGTCGGCGCATCCTGTTGTTTTCGGCACTGTGTTGTCTTGCTGCTCTGTGGCTGTTGGTGCAACAAAGGTGTTGATTCAGCGTGTAATTTTTTTTTGCAGCTTGGTTGTCATTGTTTCTTCTGTGGTTTTGTCGAGCAACTGTGTTGTCGTTGCTGCTTCTATGGTTTTGGGACAGCTGTGCTTGTTGTGTGGCAGCTGTGGTTGTCTCTTGTTCGGTTGTTGTTGGAGCATCTGTGTTGTCGTTGCTGCTTCTGTGTGTTATTGAGCACCTGTGGTTGTTGTTGCTGCTTCTGTGGGTTTCGGTCACCTGTTCTTGTTTTTTGCTTCAGATGGTTGCGATTGCAGCTGTGGTTGCCGTTGCTGCTTCTGTTTTCGTTGCCCAACAGTGTTTCGTTGATTCACCTGTGGATGTTGTTGTGGCAGCTTGCGTCGTTGCTGCTTCTGTGTTTGTTGTTGGAGCACGGTTTGTCTTTGCTCTGCTCTAGTTTGTTGTGTGCAACTGTGGTTGTCCGTTGCGCTTCTGTGGTGTTGTTGAGCAGCCTGGTGTTTTTCCTGCTTGCGTGGTTGTTGTGGGACAGCTTTGTGTCCTTGCTGCACGCGTGGTTGTCTTGCCGCACTGTTTTGTCGTTTTTTTCCTCTGTGGTTCTTGGCAGCTGGATTGTCGTTGCGCTTCTGTGTTTGGGGCAACTGGGTTGTCGTTGCTGCTTCTTGTGTTTGATGTTGGAGCACCGTGGTTTTTTTGCTGCTTCTCGTGTTTTTTGTTGAAACACGCTTTGTTGTAGTTGCTCCTTCTGTGGTTGTTGTTGGAAACTGTGGTGTCGTTTGCTGTAGCTGTGTCGTTGCTGCACGCTCGGTTGCGCTGCTTCTTGGTTTGCTGTTGTGGCAGCTGTGGTCGCTCTTGCTCTTCTGTGGATTCTGGGCAAAGAGGTTTACGTGATTATCTTGATGTTGTTGGAGCAGCAGTTTTTCGTCGCAGCTATCTAATGGTTGTTGTTGGGCACAACTGTGTTGTCGTTGCTGCAGCTGTGAGTTGTCGTTGCTGCATCTGTGGTTGGTGTTGGGGGCAGCTGTGGCTGTCGTTGCTGCTGTTCTGTGTTTGTTGTTGGGCAGCTGTGGATGTCGTTGTGCTTCTGTGGTTGTTGTTGGAGCAGCTGTGGTTGTGGTTGCGCGCTTGGTTGTAGTTGCTGCTTCTGTGGTTGTTGTTGGAGCACTGTGGTTGTCGTTGCTGCGCTGGTTGTTGTGGGTTGCTGCAGCTGTGGTTGTAGTTTGCTGCAGCTGTGGTTGTGTTGGGGCAGCTGTGGTTTCGTTGCTGCTTCTGTGGTTGTTGTTGGTGCATCTGTGGTTGTCGTTTGCTGCAGCTGTTGTTGTGGTTGCTGCAGCTGTGGTTTGTAGTTGCTGCAGCTGTGGTTGTTGTTGGGGCAGCTGTGGTTGTCGTTGCTGCACTGTTTTGTGTGTGGTTGCTGCCATCGTGGTTGTAGTTGCTGCAGCTGTGCTGTCATTGCTGCTTCTGTGTGGTTGTTGGAGCAGCTGTGGTTGTCGTTGCTGCAGTTTGTAGTTGTCGTTGCTGCTCTGTCGTTTTGTTGGGGCGCTGTGGTTGTCGTTGCTGCTTCTGTGGTTGCTGGGGCAACAGTATTGTCGTTGCATCGGCTGTGGATGTTGTTGGAGCAGCTGTGGTTTTC
>NW_023396271.1:0-2405 GCF_008315115.2 Sander lucioperca
CGTTGAGCCCTGCTACACATTTCCTGTCTGTTAGTGTTGAGCTGCTTTCAGCCAACAGAAGTCAACTGCTGTTTGTGTGTTTCAGCAAATGTCATTTGTGCTCCTCTATACCTGCAGCAGACCACATCTCGGCGAGCCCAGACACTAACTGCCCCACCAGTACACTATGGAGACGAGACGCTGAGGGAGAACCTGTGTGTTGCCTGTAGCTCGTACATGAGGCTGCATGGGGGGGTTCACACATACGCACCACATCCAGTTCTTCAATCTCTGCTGCTGCAGAGATATTTCTGTTTTTCGATTTCAGTTTTAATAAAATGTGAATCTCATGAGCTGTGTCTTCTGATTGAAAAAGGTCAACATGTTTCTGAACTTGTGTTTGGTTGTATCAGAGTTAACTGAAGGTAAAGAGACCAACATGTTTCTGAACTTGTGTTTGGTTGTATCAGAGTTACCTGAAGGTAAAGAGACCAACATGTTTCTGAACTTGTTTGGTGTTTCAGAGTTAATGAAGGTACAAGAGACCAACATGTTCTGACTTGTTTGGTTGTATCAGAGTTACTGAAGGTAAGAGACCACATGTTTCTGAACTTGTTTGGTTGTATCAGAGTTACTGAAGGTGGAGGAACCTGCACAGAGAGGCCTTCACTTTTACTGATCCAAGAACTTCTGGCAGCTTGTGTGGCTATTATTTGGGACATAGCTCTTAATCTGTTTTGCTACTCTAAACTTAAACTCACTCGGGCTGCAGCTAACAATGTTTTCATCATAGATTATTGTCTGGATGAATGATGAGTTATTCTGTCTTTTAAGTGTTGATCAGTGTTTCCCAAGTCCAAGATGACGTCCTCAATGTCTTGTTTTGTCCACAACTCAAAGATATTCAGTTTCCTGTCCCAGAGAGAGAAGAACTAGAACATATTCACATTTAACAAGCTGACATCACACAAGTTGACCTGGTTTTATTCAACTGATTAATGGATTATCTAAATAGTTGAGATGATCTAAGAGAGATGATCTCAAAGTTGAATGTTGCAGCTTCCTTCCTACAGTAGAAAGCCCTGATGTTGTCATGAACTGGTGACCTTCTCCATGTGCTCGTGTTAATATGCAGCTGTGTCGTTTGGCACATGAGACGCTGTTGTCCAGAGTTAGCTTAGTTACAGCAGCAGAAGTCAACGTTCGACCCCGCTGCAGCTAAGATGGAGTCAGAAAAGGTTGTTAAACAGAGACATGATAACTGGACAACAGTGGGAGGTTTAGTAACCATGTAGAAATATATATAGCTGTAAAACTCCACACTACAGCATCTGTAAATAAATACAAGGACAAGTGGTGAATGCATCACCCACTTTGTCACACTCCTGCAGTACTACAAAGTACCCTAGTACTCGGATGTACCCCTGTTTGAGAAACACTGCTTTGAGGAAGGGCTCAGACTACTCCTGGACATGCTCTTTGTTTCTGAGCTTGTCAGTCCTGCTTCTCCTCAGAAAAAAGAGCATAATAACCGCCATACACATGGTTTTTTCAAATGAAGTCATGTCTCTGTTCTCTTTCTGGACTAGCTTCACTTCAGACTGGAAGTGAAAGAAATCTGCTGCTTACCTTTAAAATATCTGATTCCAGATCAGATTAAAATGAGTCCGGCTTTTATCCCTGCAAAGATGCAGGACAGACGTTAGGTAGACTGCTCCTTTTGGAAACCGGCTCCTGAACAGTTTCTTTGGGGCTGTAGTTTTTCTATTTCCAACATATTTAATCTGAATTTTCCTCTCATACAAAGCTTTCTGTTTGTCCAATGCTCCAACATTAATCTGATCCTGTTACTATCTAACTTTCATATTTAGAAGCTACGTGGCTAACCACAAACCTCCTTTTTTATCTTTGAACATTAACTCAACTTTCATTATTCCATAATACTAAAAATAGAAAGCTATTAAACAGCATCAACCTATATATTTGATGAAGTGGTTCTGTGTCTTTGTGTTCTGATTGGTGCTCTGCTGTCGCTGAATGCTCTTAAATAAAGGAGAAAAAACATCCATAATGCTCAATCAATATAGGATCTTCCTTTGTGACCCTCGCCCATCACATCAGCTGCTCTTTGGCCTTTGAAACCATAAAGCCAGTCAGTGCTGGAAGAAGTATTAGATTACTGCAGTAAAAGTATTAAACCACACTGTAAAATACTCTGTTACAGTTAAAGTCCTGGATTGAAAGTGAAAGTGGGAATGTAGTTAAGTATTAAACATAGTAGAAAGTGTAATAGGATCAAACAGTTGTGTGTTTAATGGTCGACACACACACACACTGGTGTGTAATGGTCTGATCATCTCAGCTGGACTTGTAGGCCGTTATATTGTTGGCTAGTTTACTTTAGAATCAACATCGATTTTATAAAC
>NW_023396272.1:0-2339 GCF_008315115.2 Sander lucioperca
ACTAGAACTGCAAGCAGTTATGATGGGGCCCAAGCCACCCACGCCAGTCGCCCCCGACGCCCGTGGGGAGCGCGCGAAAGCGGAACCCGAAGCCGGGCGGCGGGGAGGCGAACGTCGCTAAACGTCGAGAGGCGCGAGCCGCGACGTCTGCGGTGCGTCGCCGTCGCAAAAGTAGCGGTCGACTGTTCACCTCCACGCGTGTACGGACCGCCTTTAAGAATTCTCTACAACAACAAACTTCTTAACCCCCCTGACCCGCGGGACACAGCTGAGAGAAATGAGAGAGTGACCGAGAGGGTGGAGGGGGGAGGCAGGTGTGGTGGTGAAGGAGCGGGGGAGGTGGTCAAGTTGTTGTAAACGACGTCACAGGCGCCGATTTATGTTTTCCTCCGTGGGTGCTTCGTGGGAAATTAAGCATCGATGCCACGACGTAACCGATCACGCTACGACGGACGCTCCACTTAGCACCAACTGCATGTTTAATTGCACGGTATCGCCGCCTACGAATGGTGTAGATTTTGGATTGAAAAAGTGAGAGAAAAGAGTTGCATTTGTCCACTGTGAAGGTTGTAGAAACTTTGTCAGGTGGGTTAAGATGTTTGTTTTATTGTAAAAAACCAAAGGAGCACGCAAAAGTAAAAACCCAAAACCTAACGGTAAGAGGCAAACGTCAGTAAATATTGAGAAGTGTGAGCTGCAAGGTCTGTGGTACATTTCCATTGCAAATATCCCATTACAATTGAGTAAAGGGCCAAAACATGTATACGTTGATTATAGCGCCCCCTAATGGCCGATCTTCGCCAAATTTGGTAATGAGCCTCGGAGCCGCATGCCGAACGAGCACCACAAGTTTCGTGTTGATTGCATGTACTGTGGCAGAGATATTGCAATTGCAAATTCCCCATTCAATGCATTGAGTTATTGGCCAACACAAATAAAGGTTGCTTATAGCGCCCCCTGAAGGCCGATCTTCGCCAAATTTGGTACAGAGCATCAGACTGGCATCTTGAACAATGACCTGAAGTTTCTTGCTGATAACATTTAATTTGGCCGAGATATGATATGATACGTGTGCGGTAGCTAGCTATGCAAATTTGTTTGGTCGTCAAATGCGCATACTTTAACGTAGCAAAATTCCTGGGTAACTTTTGGTCAGGTCCATCTGGAGATGCTACCTACCAGGTTTCGAGCTGATCCGTCGCACGGCCTAGGACGAGTTCGTAAAAGTTGGTTTTGCACATTGCGCGATTTTGCGAAAAAGATTTTAAGCAAAAATGGGCGTGGCCTATATCATGTGATTCAGCTTGATTCAAGGAACAAGTGGATGTATGGTTTTCTAATGTGCGATGTGTAATGTGGGAGATAAAGGCAAAAAAACATTATAGCGCCACCTAGTGGTCCACATGTGTAATTTTTGGTAGGTGTGGTCCATGACCCATTGTCTATCTACCCTGTAATTTAAAGTTGTTCACATTAGTGTAAGTGGTGAATCTAGACTTGGGTCCCATAGGCCACGCCCACTTTGACCCCTCAGTACCCCACTCTAGACATGGCGTCAGACGTGTCCCTAGATGGTGCCCATCAAATTTTGTAAAAATCGGATGAGCCGTTCATGAGATATAAACTTTTTGTACTTGTAGCGCCCCCTAGTGACCAATCTTCGTAAAACGCGTGGGGCACCTCCAAAGGGTCATGTCAAACAAGAATCTAAAGTTTGGCGTTGATAGCCTTTATTTTGGCTGAGATATGGCAAAGTTGGTGTTTTCATAGTTAGCTACACAAATTTGTTCGTCCGTAATATGCGCAATTTTTGTCCTATAAAAATTCTTTTTATTAACTTTTTGTCAGGTCGGTCTGGAGATGCTACGGTCCAAGTTTCGTGCAGATCGGTCACACGGTCTAGGAGGAGTTCGAAAAAGTAGGTTTTTGATAAATCGCGATTTTTCCCTCATAAAAGTCTAGGCGGAAATGGGCGTGGCCTATATCACGTGATTCAGTTGGATCCAGGGAACACGGGGATATATGGTTTTTAAATGTGAGGTGTACGGTGTGGGAGTTATAGGGCCAAACGCGTTTTTTCTGCTATAGCGCCACCTAGTGGTGGAAGTGGGTGAATTTTTGTGCCTGAGGTCCTTGCGGCGTTTGGGACCAGTCCTGAAAACGGCAACCCCCCACCATGTATGGTTTAGGCTGTAGTCGGAGTTTTACACGGAGAGGAATAATAATAATGTTGAAGAAGAAGAATAATCAGTAGAAAAACAATAGGGTTCTACAGCCCTGCTGTACGAACGGCGTAGCTTTGCTACACGCCGTTTCTTTCAGACTCGGGCTTGGACCCC
>NW_023396274.1:0-2282 GCF_008315115.2 Sander lucioperca
ATCTTTGACAGTATTACAGTTCATCTTCCAGCTTTCTAACAATGTATTTTAACTCTTCACGTAGATAATGCAGTTTTGCTTCCAACTCTAACCACTTTTCAATCGGGTGTAGTGGTTATGACACATACCTTTGACATGGAAGACCTGGGCTCAAATCTTATTCTGCTACATTAACTGATGTGTCCTAAGCAGAACACTCAATCCCTATAGCAATTTTGTTTCTTTTCCTCTTTTATGACACATGCCCTTGGATTGGGAGACCCAGGTTCGAAGCCCACTTTGAGCCGTGTTACATCTGACATATATAGCAATTGGAAGTTGCTTTGGATAAAAGTGTAAGCTAAATGAGATGTAACGTAATGTTGTGATAATCTTTATAGCATGACACAGCACTTTTCACCAGACATAAAAACATTACATTTTGTCTGTCTTTTTCTCACACACAGAGGCACACACACACACACACACACACACACACACACACACACACACACACACACACACACACACGCAAACACACACACACAGACACAAACAGACACACAAAAACAAAAACACACACGCAAACACACACACAGACACGCACACACAGACACACAAATACAGACACACACACACACCAAAACACACATGCATGCACACACGCACACACACATATATGCAGACACACACACACACACACAGCCACACACAGACACACACACACACACACACACACACACAGACACACACCAACACACATATGCAGAAACACATACGCAAACACAACACACACATGCACACACACATGCAGACGCACACCCACACATACACACACACACACATACACACACCAACACACATATGCAGAATCACACACGCAAACACACACACACACACACACACACATGCACACACACATGCAGACACAGAAACACATACACACACGCACACACACATATGCAGACACACACACACACACACACACACACACACACACACACACACACAGACACACATGCACACACACACATACACACACACAGACACATACGCACACACACACAGACACACACACAGACACACACCAACACACACGCACGCACACACACACACACACACACACACACACACACATACATACACACACAGCCACACATATACACACACAGCCACACATATATACACACACTGAGGTACATCAATCAATGTGTCCCTGAAGTAAACACTTAACCCATACTTGCTCCAAAGGTGTGTTACCACTGACATATATGCTATTGAAAGTTGATTCCTTTTCTCTTTTTTCCTCTCCTTTTATCTTTCCTCTCTTTTTCCTCTCTCTCTCTCTTTCTGCTTGTTTGTTCTATGCAAGCTTTTCTAAAATGTATTTTAGCTCTTAACTTATGTGCAGTTCAACTTCCAACTTACAAGTTTTTCAGCAGTTTAGAACAAACAATTTGTTCCATATTTCTGCATTTTCATCATGTTTTCTCACAGCATTTTGTAAGTTTTCCATACTGATTCATAATTTCAGATAAAATATTATATAACATGTAAATTACTTTATACATAGTGGTGTTATTCAACTTTTTAATGAATTCATACTCATTCTACACCATTTCCACTTTTTCAACTATTGTCACTACTTCACCTTCTTCTTACTGATATAAGCTATCAACCATTTAGCTTTAGCAATTCAGCTATTCAGCATTCCCCACGCATTTTTCCGCAGTAATGCATTTTCTAGTTCTTCTTATATCTTATTCTTCTTATTCCGTACGTTTTTTGGCTCTCTGTAACTTCTGCATACGTCAGCTATTAAACCATTCAACTTTTAAAATGTTCAGCTCTTTCAGCTATGATGGGACTTCTTCAACTTTTTTTCTACTATTTATACTTTTCAAATATTCATGACTTTTTTTAACATTGAGTCAATGAGAGCCTGCTTCAAATCCTTAAATCTTCTTCCGCTCCCAAAATTTTCAGCTCCTTCATACTTTCACCTACAGACGCCAACAAACTTTAAAATGTTCACAAAATATTCCGTTATCCGGCTCTATCTTTTCAGTTTGATATCTTTACAGTTTTTGTAAAAAGCTGTTTAAGTTTAGTGATCATTTCAGGATTTTTCTGTGTGTTTCTAGTGATGTGTGTTGCGTCTGGCAGAGTGGATGATGTCATCGTTAGAGTGCAGCAGCTTAGGAAAAATATCTTTGTCCCCCTCTCTATAAATTGCTCTCCACGCCCACAATATCTACTTGTCATACACAATTTATACATCAAAACGTAGGTATTTTTGTCTA
>NW_023396275.1:7500-15000 GCF_008315115.2 Sander lucioperca
CAGTTCAGTTTAGCATAAGCTTTTAACTTTTTAATGAAATTCATACGTATTAAAACGATTTCCACTGTTTCAACTGCTCTCACTACTTCAACTTCTTCTCACTGATTTAAGCTATTCAACCAGTTTAGTGTTAGCAATTCAGTTATTCAGCATTCCCACGCATTTTCCGCAGGAAATGCATTTTCTAGTTTATTATTCTGCTGCTTCTTATTCCGTACGTTTTTTGGCTCTCTGTAACTTCAGCATACATTCAGCTATTAAAACCATTCAACTTTTAAAATGTTCAGCTCTTTCAGCTAATGATGGGACTTCTTCAACTTTTTTTCTACTATTTATACTTTTTAAAATATTCAGCTTTTTATGACTTTTTTTTAACATTGAAGTCAATGAGAACATGCTTCAAATCCTTAAAATCTTCTTCCGCTCCCAAAATTTTCAGCTCCTTCATACTTTCACCTACAGACGCCAAACAAACTTTAAAATGTTCACAAAATATTCAGTTATCCGGCTCTATCTTTTCAGTTTGATATCTTTTACAGTTTTTGTAAAAAAGCTGTTTAAGTTTAGTGATCATTTCAGGATTTTTCTGTGTTTCTAGTGAGTGTGTATTGCGTCTGGCAGAGTGGATGATGTCATCGTTAGAGTGTAGCAGCTTAGGAAAAAAATCTTTGTCCCCTCTCTATAAATTGCTCTCACGCCCACAATATCTACTTGTCATACACAATTTATACATCAAAACGTAGGTATTTTTGTCTAGTTTCAGCCAATGTGCTCAGTTTTGCAATATGCCTTATACTGTTGGCTCGATGAGCTTCCAAATGACAAGAGTTCCACATCTCTGTTCATCCACTGCCCTGTTTAACATACTTCACATTTCTGAGCGAAACGCAGAGCGAACCACTTTTTTAAATCGCTGATATGCCCACATTTTTAAGTTTACCAACATAAATTTTACATGAATACGTTCACAAAGGTCTTGTGTCTCTAACGGTGAAGTCGGTGTTTCGATAGCATGTACTGTTGTGGATTTATTAAGGCTTGTTTGAAGGCTTGTTTGAAGGGTTCTCTCACACTGTCTGTCACTCAGCATTAGCAGGTGCAGTTTATCAGCAGGTGACACGGTCGTTAACTGATCAAAGGATGTTTATAAACACTCGTCACCATGACAACACTTTCACAGACAGCAGCAGCAGTCTTTCAGCCTTTTCAGACATTTCTGCATGTCTTATGCCTTTGGTGTGGGAGGCATGGGTTCCAATCCCACTGTGGTACACCTGTCAATGTGTCCCTGACCAAGATGTTATTTCCCTTTTTCAGCTATTCTCACTACTTCAACTTATTCTTACGGATTTAAGCTACTCAACCAGTTTAGCTTTGGCAATTCAGCTATTGACGTTTTATTTTGGCTCTCCGTAACTTCTGCATACATTCAGCTATTAAAACCATTCACCTTTTAAAATGTTCAGCTCTTTCAGCTAATGATAGGACTTCTTCAACTTTTTTCTACTATTTATACTTTTTTAAATATTAAGACATTTTCAGGTAATTCATTTCAACTTTCATCTTTGACAGTATTACAGTTCATCTTCCAGCTTTTCTAACAATGTATTTTAGCTCTTCACGTAGATAATGCAGTTTAGCTTCCAACTCTAACACTTTTCAATCATAGTGTAGTGGTTATGACACATACCTTTGACATGGAAGACCTGGGTTCAAATCTTATTCTGCTACATTAACTGATGTGTCCTTAAGCAGAACACTCAATCCCCATAGCAATTTGTTTTCTTTCCTGTTTTCTTTCCTTTTCTTTTTTCTTTTTCTTTTATGACACATGCCCTTGGATTGGGAGACCCAGGTTCGAAGCCCACTTTGAGCCGTGTTACATCTGACATATATAGCAATTGGAAGTTGCTTTGGATAAAAGTGTAAGCTAAATGAGATGTAACGTAATGTTGTGATAATCTTTATAGCATGACACAGCACTTTTCACCAGACATAAAAAACATTATATTTTGTCTGTCTTTTCTCACACACAGAGGCACACACACACACACACACGCAAACACACACACACACACACACAGACACAAACAGACACACAAAAACAAAAACACACATGCAAACACACACACAGACACGCACACACAGACACACACATACACACACACACACACACACCAAAACACGCATGCATGCACACACGCACAAGCACATATATGCAGACACGCACACACACACACACACACACACACACAGCCACACACACACACACACACACACACACACACACACAGACACACACCAACACACATACGCACACATACACACACACACATACACACAAACACACACAAATGCAGACACACACACACACATACACCCAGCAACACACATATGCAGAAACACACACGCAAACACACACACACACATGCACACACACATGCAAACACAGAAACACACACGCACACACACATATGCAGACACACACACACAAACACATACACACAGACACACAGAAACATACGCACACATACTGGTCATACGTTACCATGACAACCCTTTCACAGACAGTCAACTTGAATACTACAGGCAGTAATATGAACATTAGTCTATATCTTTAGTGTTCCACTTCTGTCTGACTGTCTCTGTCTCTCTTTGTCTGTCTCTGTCTGTCTGTCTGTCTGTCTGTCTCTCTCTCTCTGTCTCTCTGTCTGTCTCTGTCTCTCTCTGTCTGTCGCTGTCTCTCTCTCTCTCTCTGTTTCTCCCTGCCTCTGTCTGTCTCTGTTTCTCCCTGTCTCTGTCTCTCTCTGTCTCTCTGTCAGTCTGTTTGTTTCTCTCTGTCTGTCTGTCTGTCTGTCTGTCTGTCTCTGTCTGTTTCTGTTTCTCCCTGTCTCTGTCTCTCTCTGTCTCTCTGTCTGTCTGTTTGTTTCTCTCTGTCTGTCTGTCTCTGTCTGTTTCTGTTTCTCCCTGTCTCTGTCTCTGTCTGTCTGTCCATGTCTCTCTGTTTGTTTCTCTCTGTCTCGGTCTGTCTGTCTCTGTCTGTCTGTTTCTGTTTCTTTTGTTCAGCCCCATTCTTTTTACCTAATATATTTCACATCTCATATCAGCTAGATTGATGCTTTTTAGTTCTATGCAGTGTCTAATAATAATACAAAGTATTTCTTCTTTCAGCCGTTTTAGGTAATTCATTTCAACTTTCATCTTTGACAGTATTACAGTTCAGCTTCAAGCTTTTCTAACAGTGTATTTTAGCTCTTCACTTGGGTAATGCAGTTTAGCTTCCAACTCTAACAATTTTCCTGATTTTTTAGCGTGTAGTGCATTTGAGCTTTAAGATTTTTCGTACTATTTGTTTCATATTTCTGCATTTGTGAGTGATTATCAGTTAGAAAATATAGTCAGACCTCACAATGTTCTACGTCTTTTGTCATTATTCAACTTTTGAAGCCAACAGTTCAGTTTAGCATAAGCTTTTAACTTTTTAATGAAATTCATACGTATTAAAACGATTTCCACTTTTTCAACTATTCTCACTACTTCAACTTCTTCTTAATGATTTAAGCTATTCAACCAGTTTAGCTTTAGCAATTCAGCTATTCAGCATTCCCACGCATTTTCCGCAGGAAATGCATTTTCTAGTTTATTATTCTGCTGCTTCTTATTCCGTACGTTTTTTGGCTCTCTGTAACTTCAGCATACATTCAGCTATTAAAACCATTCAACTTTTAAAATGTTCAGCTCTTTCAGCTAATGATGGGACTTCTTCAACTTTTTTTCTACTATTTATACTTTTTAAAATATTCAGCTTTTTATGACTTTTTTTTAACATTGAAGTCAATGAGAACATGCTTCAAATCCTTAAAATCTTCTTCCGCTCCCAAAATTTTCAGCTCCTTCATACTTTCACCTACAGACGCCAAACAAACTTTAAAATGTTCACAAAATATTCAGTTATCCGGCTCTATCTTTTCAGTTTGATATCTTTTACAGTTTTTGTAAAAAAGCTGTTTAAGTTTAGTGATCATTTCAGGATTTTTCTGTGTTTCTAGTGAGTGTGTATTGCGTCTGGCAGAGTGGATGATGTCATCGTTAGAGTGTAGCAGCTTAGGAAAAAAATCTTTGTCCCCTCTCTATAAATTGCTCTCACGCCCACAATATCTACTTGTCATACACAATTTATACATCAAAACGTAGGTATTTTTGTCTAGTTTCAGCCAATGTGCTCAGTTTTGCAATATGCCTTATACTGTTGGCTCGATGAGCTTCCAAATGACAAGAGTTCCACATCTCTGTTCATCCACTGCCCTGTTTAACATACTTCACATTTCTGAGCGAAACGCAGAGCGAACCACTTTTTTAAATCGCTGATATGCCCACATTTTTAAGTTTACCAACATAAATTTTACATGAATACGTTCACAAAGGTCTTGTGTCTCTAACGGTGAAGTCGGTGTTTCGATAGCATGTACTGTTGTGGATTTATTAAGGCTTGTTTGAAGGCTTGTTTGAAGGGTTCTCTCACACTGTCTGTCACTCAGCATTAGCAGGTGCAGTTTATCAGCAGGTGACACGGTCGTTAACTGATCAAAGGATGTTTATAAACACTCGTCACCATGACAACACTTTCACAGACAGCAGCAGCAGTCTTTCAGCCTTTTCAGACATTTCTGCATGTCTTATGCCTTTGGTGTGGGAGGCATGGGTTCCAATCCCACTGTGGTACACCTGTCAATGTGTCCCTGACCAAGATGTTATTTCCCTTTTTCAGCTATTCTCACTACTTCAACTTATTCTTACGGATTTAAGCTACTCAACCAGTTTAGCTTTGGCAATTCAGCTATTGACGTTTTATTTTGGCTCTCCGTAACTTCTGCATACATTCAGCTATTAAAACCATTCACCTTTTAAAATGTTCAGCTCTTTCAGCTAATGATAGGACTTCTTCAACTTTTTTCTACTATTTATACTTTTTTAAATATTAAGACATTTTCAGGTAATTCATTTCAACTTTCATCTTTGACAGTATTACAGTTCATCTTCCAGCTTTTCTAACAATGTATTTTAGCTCTTCACGTAGATAATGCAGTTTAGCTTCCAACTCTAACACTTTTCAATCATAGTGTAGTGGTTATGACACATACCTTTGACATGGAAGACCTGGGTTCAAATCTTATTCTGCTACATTAACTGATGTGTCCTTAAGCAGAACACTCAATCCCCATAGCAATTTGTTTTCTTTCCTGTTTTCTTTCCTTTTCTTTTTTCTTTTATGACACATGCCCTTGGATTGGGAGACCCAGGTTCGAAGCCCACTTTGAGCCGTGTTACATCTGACATATATAGCAATTGGAAGTTGCTTTGGATAAAAGTGTAAGCTAAATGAGATGTAACGTAATGTTGTGATAATCTTTATAGCATGACACAGCACTTTTCACCAGACATAAAAAACATTATATTTTGTCTGTCTTTTCTCACACACAGAGGCACACACACACACACACGCAAACACACACACACACACACACACACACAGACACAAACAGACACACAAAAACAAAAACACACATGCAAACACACACACAGACACGCACACACAGACACACACATACACACACACACACACACACCAAAACACGCATGCATGCACACACGCACAAGCACATATATGCAGACACGCACACACACACACACACACACCACACACACACACCAGCCACACACACACACACACACACACACACACACACACCAACACACATACGCACACATACACACACACACATACACACAAACACACACAAATGCAGACACACACACACACATACACCCAGCAACACACATATGCAGAAACACACACGCAAACACACACACACACATGCACACACACATGCAAACACAGAAACACACACGCACACACACATATGCAGACACACACACACACACACACACACACATACACACACACACACACACAGAAACATACGCACACATACTGGTCATACGTTACCATGACAACCCTTTCACAGACAGTCAACTTGAATACTACAGGCAGTAATATGAACATTAGTCTATATCTTTAGTGTTCCACTTCTGTCTGACTGTCTCTGTCTCTCTTTGTCTGTCTCTGTCTGTCTGTCTGTCTGTCTCTGTCTCTCTCTCTCTGTCTCTCTGTCTGTCTCTGTCTCTCTCTGTCTGTCGCTGTCTCTCTCTCTCTCTCTGTTTCTCCCTGCCTCTGTCTGTCTCTGTTTCTCCCTGTCTCTGTCTCTCTCTGTCTCTCTGTCAGTCTGTTTGTTTCTCTCTGTCTGTCTGTCTGTCTGTCTGTCTGTCTGTCTCTGTCTGTTTCTGTTTCTCCCTGTCTCTGTCTCTCTCTGTCTCTCTGTCTGTCTGTTTGTTTCTCTCTGTCTGTCTCTGTCTGTTTCTGTTTCTCCCTGTCTCTGTCTCTGTCTGTCTGTCCATGTCTCTCTGTTTGTTTCTCTCTGTCTCGGTCTGTCTGTCTCTGTCTGTCTGTTTCTGTTTCTTTTGTTCAGCCCCATTCTTTTTACCTAATATATTTCACATCTCATATCAGCTAGATTGATGCTTTTTCGTTCTATGCAGTGTCTAATAATAATACAAAGTATTTCTTCTTTCAGCCGTTTTAGGTAATTCATTTCAACTTTCATCTTTGACAGTATTACAGTTCAGCTTCAAGCTTTTCTAACAGTGTATTTTAGCTCTTCACTTGGGTAATGCAGTTTAGCTTCCAACTCTAACAATTTTCCTGATTTTTTAGCGTGTAGTGCATTTGAGCTTTAAGATTTTTCGTACTATTTGTTTCATATTTCTGCATTTGTGAGTGATTATCAGTTAGAAAATATAGTCAGACCTCACAATGTTCTACGTCTTTTGTCATTATTCAACTTTTGAAGCCAACAGTTCAGTTTAGCATAAGCTTTTAACTTTTTAATGAAATTCATACGTATTAAAACGATTTCCACTTTTTCAACTATTCTCACTACTTCAACTTCTTCTTAATGATTTAAGCTATTCAACCAGTTTAGCTTTAGCAATTCAGCTATTCAGCATTCCCACGCATTTTCCGCAGGAAATGCATTTTCTAGTTAGTGGGAATGCTGTTCAGCAGCATTCCCACTATTGTTATTCTGTTCTTTCTTTATTCTTATTCCCTCTTCCGTACGTATTTTGGCTCTCTGTAACTTCTGCATACATTCAGCTATTAAAACCATTCAACTTTTAAAATGTTCAGCTCTTTCAGCTAATGATGGGACTTCTTCAACTTTTTTTCTACTATTTATACTTTTTAAAATATTCAGCTTTTTATGACTTTTTTTTAACATTGAAGTCAATGAGAACATGCTTCAAATCCTTAAAATCTTCTTCCGCTCCCAAAATTTTCAGCTCCTTCATACTTTCACCTACAGACGCCAAACAAACTTTAAAATGTTCACAAAATATTCAGTTATCCGGCTCTATCTTTTCAGTTTGATATCTTTTACAGTT
>NW_023396275.1:20000-25369 GCF_008315115.2 Sander lucioperca
TTTCCACTTGTTCAACTATTCTCACTACTTCACCTTCTTCTTACTGATTTAAGCTATTCAACCAGTTTAGCTTTAACAATTCAGCTATTCATGTTTTATTTTGGCTCTCTCTTTTTCCTCTCCTCTCTTTCTCTTTCTCTCCTCTCTTCTCTCCTTCTCTTCTTCTCTCTGTCCTCTCTTTATTTTTGTTCAGCCCCATTCTTTTCACCTAATATTTCACATCTCATATCAGCTAAATTGATGCTTTTTCGTTGTATGCAGTGTCTGATAATAATACAAAGTATTTCTTCTTTCAGCCGTTTTAGGTAATTCATTTCAACTTTCATCTTTGACAGTATTACAGTTCAGCTTCCAGCTTTTCTAACAATGTATTTTAGCTCTTCACTTGGGTAATGCAGTTTAGCTTCCAACTCTAACAATTTTCCTGATTTTTTTAGCAGTGTAGTTCATTTGAGCTTTAAGATTTTTCGTACTATTTGTTTCATATTTCTGCATTTGTGAGTGATTATCAGTTAGAAAATAAACTCAGACCTCACAATGTTCTACGTGTTTTGTCATTATTCAACTTTTGAAGCCAACAGTTCAGTTTACCATAAGCTTTTAACTTTTTAATGAAATTCATACGTATTAAAACGATTTCCACTTTTTCAACTATTCTCACTACTTCAACTTCTTCTTACTGATTTAAGCTATTCAACCAGTTTAGCTTTAGCAATTCAGCTATTCAGCATTCCCACGCATTTTCCGCAGGAAATGCATTTTCTAGTTATCTTTACAGTCTTTCCTACCAAAATCTTTCATAAAGATGTTTCTATGTCAGAATTATATCTATTGAGCTCCATACAGGTTCTTGTACCGTGTAAACCTTGTTTTCATCACTAAAAAAGCGTCATTGTTTGTTTACCATCTTTCGTACCAAAATCTTTCTTTTAAGATGTTTTCATGTCAAAATCATGTGTATTAGAGGAGCTCCAATCAGCTTTTTCTGGCGTGTAAACCTTGATTTCATCACTAAAACAGCTTAATTGATTCCAACAAAAAACTCATAAAGATGTTTTCATGTCAGAATCATGTGTAAGGTGCTCCAAACAGCGCTTGCAGCATGTAAACCTTGTTTCCATCATAAAACAGCTTTGACGTAATTTTCTAAAAGAAACTCTACGAAGAAGTTTGTATGTCAAAATCATGTGTATTAGAGGAGCTTTTTCTGGCGTGTAAACCTTGATTTCATTACTGAAACAGCTTAATTGTTTCCAACAAGTAACCCTTATAAAGATGTTTTCATGTAAGAATCATGTGTAAGGTGCTCCAAACAGCACTTGCAGCATGTAAACCTTGTTTCCATCATTTTATTCTCTTTACAGTCTTTCCTACCAAAATCTTTCATAAAGATGTTTCTATGTCAGAATTATATCTATTGAGCTCCATACAGCTTCTTGTACCATGTAAACCTTGTTTTCATCACTAAAAAAAGCGTCATTGTTTGTTTACCATCTTTCGTACCAAAATCTTTCATAAAGATGTTTTCATGTCAGAATCATGTGTAAGGTGCTCCAAACAGCGCTTGCAGCATGTAAACCTTATTTCCATCATAAAATAGCTTTGCTGTAATTTTCTACAAGAAACTCTTCGAAGAAGTTTCTATGTCAAGATCATGTGTATAGAGGAGCTCCAAACAGCTTTTTCTGGCGTGTAAACCTTGATTTCATCACTAAAACAGCTTAATTGTTTCCAACAAGAAACTCTTATAAAGATGTTTTCATGTAAGAATCATGTGTAAGGTGCTCCAAACAGAACTTGCAGCATGTAAACCTTGTTTCCATCATTTTATTATCTTTACAGTCTTTCCTACCAAAATCTTTCATAAAGATGATTCTATGTCAGAATTATATCTATTGAGCTCCATACAGCTTCTTGTACCGTGTAAACCTTGTTTTCATCACTAAAAAAGCGTCTTTGTTTGTTTACCATCTTTCGTACCAAAATCTTTCATAAAGATGTTTTCATGTCAAAATCATGTGTAACATGCTCCAAACAGCGCTTGCAGCATGTAAACCTTATTTCCATCATAAAATAGCTTTGCTGTAATTTTCTACAAGAAACTCTTCGAAGAAGTTTCTATGTCAAAATCTTGTGTATAGAGGAGCTCCAAACAGCTTTTTCTGGCGTGTAAACCTTGATTTCATCACTAAAACAGCTTAATTGATTCCAACAAAAAACTCTTATAAAGATGTTTTCATGTCAGAATCATGTGTAAGATGCTCCAAACAGCGCTTGCAGCATGTAAACCTTGTTTCCATCATTTTATTATCTTTACAGTCTTTCCTACCAAAATCTTTCATAAAGATTTTTCTATGTCAGAATCATGTGTATTGAGCTCCAAACAGCGTCTTGTACCGCGTCAACCTTGCTTTCATCAGTAAAACAGCGTCATTGTTTGTTTACCATCCTTTGTGCCAAAATCTTTCATAAAGATGTTTCTATGTCAGAATCATGTGTAAGATGCGCCAAACAGCTGCTTGCAGCGGTAAACCTTGTTTCCATCATAAAACAGCTTTGCCGTAATTTTCTACAAGCAACTCTTACGAAGAAGTTTGTATGTCAAAATCATGTGTATTAGAGGTGCTCCAAACAGCTTTTTCTGGCGTGTAAACCTTGAATTCATCACTAAAACATCTTAATTGTTTCCAACAAGAAACTCTTATAAAGATGTTTTCATGTCAGAATCATGTGTAAGGATCTCCAAACAGCGCTTGCACCATGTAAATGTTGTTTCCATCATAAAACAGCTTCACCATAATTTTCTACAAGAAACTCTTACGAAGTTTGTATGTCAAAATCATGTGTATTAGAGGAGCTCCAAACAGCTTTTTCTGGCGTGTAAATCTTGATTTCATCACTAAAACAGCTTAATTGATTCCAACAAAAATGCTCCAAACAGCGCTTGCAGCATGTAAACCTTGTTTCCATCATTTTATTATCTTTACAGTCTTTCCTACCAAAATCTTTCATAAAGATGTTTCTATGTCAGAATTATATCTATTGAGCTCCATACAGGTTCTTGTACCGTGTAAACCTTGTTTTCATCACTAAAAAAGCGTCATTGCTTGTTTACCATCTTTCGTACCAAAATCTTTCTTTTAAGATGTTTTCATGTCAAAATCATGTGTATTAGAGGAGCTCCAATCAGCTTTTTCTGGCGTGTAAACCTTGATTTCATCACTAAAACAGCTTAATTGATTCCAACAAAAAACTCATAAAGATGTTTTCATGTAAGAATCATGTGTAAGGTGCTCCAAACAGCACTTGCAGCATGTAAACCTTGTTTCCATCATTTTATTATCTTTACAGTCTTTCCTACCAAAATCTTTCATAAAGATGATTCTATGTCAGAATTATATCTATTGAGCTCCATACAGCTTCTTGTACCCTGTAAACCTTGTTTTCATCACTAAAAAAGCGTCATTGTTTGTTTACCATCTTTCGTACCAAAATCTTTCATAAAGATGTTTTCATGTCAGAATCATGTGTAAGGTGCTCCAAACAGCGCTTGCAGCATGTAAACCTTATTTCCATCATAAAATAGCTTTGCTGTAATTTTCTACAAGAAACTCTTCGAAGAAGTTTCTATGTCAAAATCATGTGTATAGAGGAGCTCCAAACAGCTTTTTCTGGCGTGTAAACCTTGATTTCATCACTAAAACAGCTTAATTGATTCCAACAAAAAACTCTTATAAAGATGTTTTCATGTCAGAATCATGTGTAAGATGCTCCAAACAGCGCTTGCAGCATGTAAACCTTGTTTCCATCATTTTATTATCTTTACAGTCTTTCCTACCAAAATCTTTCATAAAGATTTTTCTATGTCAGAATCATGTGTATTGAGCTCCAAACAGCGTCTTGTACCGCGTCAACCTTGCTTTCATCAGTAAAACAGCGTCATTGTTTGTTTACCATCCTTTGTGCCAAAATCTTTCATAAAGATGTTTCTATGTCAGAATCATGTGTAAGATGCGCCAAACAGCGCTTGCACCATGTAAATGTTGTTTCCATCATAAAACAGCTTCACCATAATTTTCTACAAGAAACTCTTACGAAGTTTGTATGTCAAAATCATGTGTATTAGAGGAGCTCCAAACAGCTTTTTCTGGCGTGTAAATCTTGATTTCATCACTAAAACAGCTTAATTGATTCCAACAAAAATGCTCCAAACAGCGCTTGCAGCATGTAAACCTTGTTTCCATCATTTTATTATCTTTACAGTCTTTCCTACCAAAATCTTTCATAAAGATGTTTCTATGTCAGAATTATATCTATTGAGCTCCATACAGGTTCTTGTACCGTGTAAACCTTGTTTTCATCACTAAAAAAGCGTCATTGTTTGTTTACCATCTTTCGTACCAAAATCTTTCTTTTAAGATGTTTTCATGTCAAAATCATGTGTATTAGAGGAGCTCCAATCAGCTTTTTCTGGCGTGTAAACCTTGATTTCATCACTAAAACAGCTTAATTGACTCCAACAAAAAACTCATAAAGATGTTTTCATGTCAGAATCATGTGTAACATGCTCCAAACAGCGCTTGCAGCATGTAAACCTTGTTTCCATCATAAAACAGCTTTTCCGTAATTTTCTAAAAGAAACTCTTACGAAGAAGTTTGTATGTCAAAATCATGTGTATTAGAGGAGCTTTTTCTGGCGTGTAAACCTTGATTTCATTACTGAAACAGCTTAATTGTTTCCAACAAGAAACTCTTATAAAGATGTTTTCATGTAAGAATCATGTGTAAGGTGCTCCAAACAGCACTTGCAGCATGTAAACCTTGTTTCCATCATTTTATTCTCTTTACAGTCTTTCCTACCAAAATCTTTCATAAAGATGTTTCTATGTCAGAATTATATCTATTGAGCTCCATACAGCTTCTTGTACCATGTAAACCTTGTTTTCATCACTAAAAAAAGCGTCATTGTTTGTTTACCATCTTTCGTACCAAAATCTTTCATAAAGATGTTTTCATGTCAGAATCATGTGTAAGGTGCTCCAAACAGCGCTTGCAGCATGTAAACCTTATTTCCATCATAAAATAGCTTTGCTGTAATTTTCTACAATAAACTCTTCGAAGAAGTTTCTATGTCAAGATCATGTGTATAGAGGAGCTCCAAACAGCTTTTTCTGGCGTGTAAACCTTGATTTCATCACTAAAACAGCTTAATTGTTTCCAACAAGAAACTCTTATAAAGATGTTTTCATGTAAGAATCATGTGTAAGGTGCTCCAAACAGAACTTGCAGCATGTAAACCTTGTTTCCATCATTTTATTATCTTTACAGTCTTTCCTACCAAAATCTTTCATAAAGATGATTCTATGTCA
>NW_023396275.1:25378-45598 GCF_008315115.2 Sander lucioperca
TTTACCATCTTTCGTACCAAAATCTTTCATAAAGATGTTTTCATGTCAGAATTATATCTATTGAGCTCCATACAGCTTCTTGTACCGTGTAAACCTTGTTTTCATCACTAAAAAAGCGTCATTGTTTGTTTACCATCTTTCGTACCAAAATCTTTCATAAAGATCTTTTCATGTCAAAATCATGTGTATTAGAGGAGCTCCAATCAGCTTTTTCTGGCATGTAAACCTTATTTCCATCATAAAATAGCTTTGCTGTAATTTTCTACAAGAAACTCTTCGAAGAAGTTTCTATGTCAAAATCGTGTATAGAGGAGCTCCAAACAGCTTTTTCTGGCGTGTAAACCTTGATTTCATCACTAAAACAGCTTAATTGATTCCAACAAAAAACATAAAGATGTTTTCATGTCAGAATCATGTGTAACATGCTCCAAAAGGCGCTTGCAGCATGTAAACCTTGTTTCCATCATTTTATTATCTTTACAGTCTTTCCTACCAAAATCTTTCATAAAGATGATTCTATGTCAGAATTATATCTATTGAGCTCCATACAGCTTCTTGTACCGTGTAAACCTTGTTTTCATCACTAAAAAAGCGTCATTGTTTGTTTACCATCTTTCGTACCAAAATCTTTCATAAAGATGTTTTCATGTCAGAATTATATCTATTGAGCTCCATACAGCTTCTTGTACCGTGTAAACCTTGTTTTCATCACTAAAAAAGCGTCATTGTTTGTTTACCATCTTTCGTACCAAAATCTTTCATAAAGATGTTTTCATGTCAAAATCATGTGTATTAGAGGAGCTCCAATCAGCTTTTTCTGGCGTGTAAACCTTGATTTCATCACTAAAACAGCTTAATTGATTTCAACAAAAAACTCATAAAGATGTTTTCATGTCAGAATCATGTGTAACATGCTCCAAACAGCGCTTGCAGCATGTAAACCTTGTTTCCATCATAAAACAGCTTTGACGTAATTTTCTAAAAGAAACTCTTACGAAGAAGTTTGTATGTCAATATCATGTGTATTAGAGGAGCTCCAATCAGCTTTTTCTGGCGTGTAAACCTTGCTTTCATCACTAAAACACCTTAATTGTTTACAACAAGAAACTCTTATAAAGATGTTTTCATGTAAGAATCATGTGTAAGGTGCTCCAAACAGCGCTTGCAGCATGTAAACCTTATTTCCATCATAAAATAGCTTTGCTGTAATTTTCTACAAGAAACTCTTCGAAGAAGTTTCTATGTCAAAATCGTGTATAGAGGAGCTCCAAACAGCTTTTTCTGGCGTGTAAACCTTGATTTCATCACTAAAACAGCTTAATTGATTCCAACAAAAAACTCATAAAGATGTTTTCATGTCAGAATCATGTGTAACATGCTCCAAACAGCGCTTGCAGCATGTAAACCTTGTTTCCATCATTTTATTATCTTTACAGTCTTTCCTACCAAAATCTTTCATAAAGATGATTCTATGTCAGAATTATATCTATTGAGCTCCATACAGCTTCTTGTACTGTGTAAACCTTGTTTTCAACACTAAAAAAGCGTCATTGTTTGTTTACCATCTTTCGTACCAAAATCTTTCATAAAGATGTTTTCATGTCAAAATCATGTGTATTAGAGGAGCTCCAATCAGCTTTTTCTGGCGTGTAAACCTTGATTTCATCACTAAAACAGCTTAATTGATTTCAACAAAAAACTCATAAAGATGTTTTCATGTCAGAATCATGTGTAACATGCTCCAAACAGCGCTTGCAGCATGTAAACCTTGTTTCCATCATAAAACAGCTTTGACGTAATTTTCTAAAAGAAACTCTTACGAAGAAGTTTGTATGTCAAAATCATGTGTATTAGAGGAGCTCCAATCAGCTTTTTCTGGCGTGTAAACCTTGATTTCATCACTAAAACACCTTAATTGTTTACAACAAGAAACTCTTATAAAGATGTTTTCATGTAAGAATCATGTGTAAGGTGCTCCAAACAGCACTTGCAGCATGTAAACCTTATTTCCATCATTTTATTATCTTTACAGTCTTTCCTAACAAAATCTTTCATAAAGATGTTTCTATGTCAGAATTATATCTAGTGAGCTCCATACAGCTTCTTGTACCGTGTAAACCTTGTTTTCATCACTAAAAAAAGCGTCATTGTTTGTTTACCATCTTTCGTACCAAAATCTTTCATAAAGATGTTTTCATGTCAGAATTATATCTATTGAGCTCCATACAGCTTCTTGTACCGTGTAAACCTTGTTTTCATCACTAAAAAGCGTCATTGTTTGTTTACCATCCTTCGTACCAAAATCTTTCATAAAGATCTTTTCATGTCAAAATCATGTGCATTAGAGGAGCTCCAATCAGCTTTTTCTGGCATGTAAACCTTATTTCCATCATAAAATAGCTTTGCTGTAATTTTCTACAAGAAACTCTTCGAAGAAGTTTCTATGTCAAAATCGTGTATAGAGGAGCTCCAAACAGCTTTTTCTGGCGTGTAAACCTTGATTTCATCACTAAAACAGCTTAATTGATTCCAACAAAAAACTCATAAAGATGTTTTCATGTCAGAATCATGTGTAACATGCTCCAAACAGCGCTTGCAGCATGTAAACCTTGTTTCCATCATTTTATTATCTTTACAGTCTTTCCTACCAAAATCTTTCATAAAGATGATTCTATGTCAGAATTATATCTATTGAGCTCCATACAGCTTCTTGTACCGTGTAAACCTTGTTTTCAACACTAAAAAAGCGTCATTGTTTGTTTACCATCTTTCGTACCAAAATCTTTCATAAAGATGTTTTCATGTCAAAATCATGTGTATTAGAGGAGCTCCAATCAGCTTTTTCTGGCGTGTAAACCTTGATTTCATCACTAAAACAGCTTAATTGATTTCAACAAAAAACTCATAAAGATGTTTTCATGTCAGAATCATGTGTAACATGCTCCAAACAGCGCTTGCAGCATGTAAACCTTGTTTCCATCATAAAACAGCTTTGACGTAATTTTCTAAAAGAAACTCTTACGAAGAAGTTTGTATGTCAAAATCATGTGTATTAGAGGAGCTCCAATCAGCTTTTTCTGGCGTGTAAACCTTGATTTCATCACTAAAACACTTTAATTGTTTACAACAAGAAACTCTTATAAAGATGTTTTCATGTAAGAATCATGTGTAAGGTGCTCCAAACAGCACTTGCAGCATGTAAACCTTATTTCCATCATTTTATTATCTTTACAGTCTTTCCTACCAAAATCTTTCATAAAGATGTTTCTATGTCAGAATTATATCTATTGAGCTCCATACAGCTTCTTGTACCGTGTAAACCTTGTTTTCATCACTAAAAAAAGCGTCATTGTTTGTTTACCATCTTTCGTACCAAAATCTTTCATAAAGATGTTTTCATGTCAGAATTATATCTATTGAGCTCCATACAGCTTCTTGTACCGTGTAAACCTTGTTTTCATCACTAAAAAAGCGTCATTGTTTGTTTACCATCTTTCGTACCAAAATCTTTCATAAAGATCTTTTCATGTCAAAATCATGTGTATTAGAGGAGCTCCAATCAGCTTTTTCTGGCATGTAAACCTTATTTCCATCATAAAATAGCTTTGCTGTAATTTTCTACAAGAAACTCTTCGAAGAAGTTTCTATGTCAAGATCTTGTGTATAGAGGAGCTCCAAACAGCTTTTTCTGGCGTGTAAACCTTGATTTCATCACTAAAACAGCTTAATTGATTCCAACAAAAAACATAAAGATGTTTTCATGTCAGAATCATGTGTAACATGCTCCAAACAGCGCTTGCAGCATGTAAACCTTGTTTCCATCATTTTATTATCTTTACAGTCTTTCCTACCAAAATCTTTCATAAAGATGTTTTCATGTCAGAATCATGTGTAATGTGCTCCAAACAGCGCTTGCAGCATGTAAACCTTATTTCCATCATAAAATAGCTTTGCTGTAATTTTCTACAAGAAACTCTTCGAAGAGGTTTCTATGTCAAAATCGTGTATAGAGGAGCTCCAAACAGCTTTTTCTGGCGTATAAACCTTGATTTCATCACTAAAACAGTTTAATTGATTCCAACAAAAAACTCATAAAGATGTTTTCATGTGTAACATGCTCCAAACAGCGCTTGCAGCATGTAAACCTTGTTTCCATCATTTTATTATCTTTACAGTCTTTCCTACCAAAATCTTTCATAAAGATGATTCTATGTCAGAATTATATCTATTGAGCTCCGTACAGCTTCTTGTACCGTGTAAACCTTGTTTTCAACACTAAAAAAGCGTCATTGTTTGTTTACCATCTTTCGTACCAAAATCTTTCATAAAGATCTTTTCATGTCAAAATCATGTGTATTAGAGGAGCTCCAATCAGCTTTTTCTGGCATGTAAACCTTATTTCCATCATAAAATAGCTTTGCTGTAATTTTCTACAAGAAACTCTTCGAAGAAGTTTCTATGTCAAGATCATGTGTATAGAGGAGCTCCAAACAGCTTTTTCTGGCGTGTAAACCTTGATTTCATCACTAAAACAGCTTAATTGATTCCAACAAAAAACTCATAAAGATGTTTTCATGTCAGAATCATGTGTAACATGCTCCAAACAGCGCTTGCAGCATGTAAACCTTGTTTCCATCATTTTATTATCTTTACAGTCTTTCCTACCAAAATCTTTCATAAAGATGTTTTCATGTCAGAATCATGTGTAATGTGCTCCAAACAGCGCTTGCAGCATGTAAACCTTATTTCCATCATAAAATAGCTTTGCTGTAATTTTCTACAAGAAACTCTTCGAAGAGGTTTCTATGTCAAAATCGTGTATAGAGGAGCTCCAAACAGCTTTTTCTGGCGTATAAACCTTGATTTCATCACTAAAACAGTTTAATTGATTCCAACAAAAAACTCATAAAGATGTTTTCATGTGTAACATGCTCCAAACAGCGCTTGCAGCATGTAAACCTTGTTTCCATCATTTTATTATCTTTACAGTCTTTCCTACCAAAATCTTTCATAAAGATGATTCTATGTCAGAATTATATCTATTGAGCTCCGTACAGCTTCTTGTACCGTGTAAACCTTGTTTTCAACACTAAAAAAGCGTCATTGTTTGTTTACCATCTTTCGTACCAAAATCTTTCATAAAGATGTTTTCATGTCAAAATCATGTGTATTAGAGGAGCTCCAATCAGCTTTTTCTGGCGTGTAAACCTTGATTTCATCACTAAAACACCTTAATTGTTTACAACAAGAAACTCTTATAAAGATGTTTTCATGTAAGAATCATGTGTAAGGTGCTCCAAACAGCACTTGCAGCATGTAAACCTTATTTCCATCATTTTATTATCTATACAGTCTTTCCTAACAAAATCTTTCATAAAGATGTTTCTATGTCAGAATTATATCTATTGAGCTCCATACAGCTTCTTGTACCGTGTAAACCTTGTTTTCATCACTAAAAAAAGCGTCATTGTTTGTTTACCATCTTTCGTACCAAAATCTTTCATAAAGATGTTTTCATGTCAGAATTATATCTATTGAGCTCCATACAGCTTCTTGTACCGTGTAAACCTTGTTTTCATCACTAAAAAGCGTCATTGTTTGTTTACCATCCTTCGTACCAAAATCTTTCATAAAGATCTTTTCATGTCAAAATCATGTGCATTAGAGGAGCTCCAATCAGCTTTTTCTGGCATGTAAACCTTATTTCCATCATAAAATAGCTTTGCTGTAATTTTCTACAAGAAACTCTTCGAAGAAGTTTCTATGTCAAGATCATGTGTATAGAGGAGCTCCAAACAGCTTTTTCTGGCGTGTAAACCTTGATTTCATCACTAAAACAGCTTAATTGATTCCAACAAAAAACTCATAAAGATGTTTTCATGTCAGAATCATGTGTAACATGCTCCAAACAGCGCTTGCAGCATGTAAACCTTGTTTCCATCATAACACAGCTTTGACGTAATTTTCTAAAAGAAACTCTTACGAAGAAGTTTGTATGTCAAAATCATGTGTATTAGAGGAGCTCCAATCAGCTTTTTCTGGCGTGTAAACCTTGATTTCATCACTAAAACACCTTAATTGTTTACAACAAGAAACTCTTATAAAGATGTTTTCATGTAAGAATCATGTGTAAGGTGCTCCAATCAGCTTTTTCTGGCATGTAAACCTTATTTCCATCATAAAATAGCTTTGCTGTAATTTTCTACAAGAAACTCTTCGAAGAAGTTTCTATGTCAAAATCGTGTATAGAGGAGCTCCAAACAGCTTTTTCTGGCGTGTAAACCTTGATTTCATCACTAAAACAGCTTAATTGATTCCAACAAAAAACTCATAAAGATGTTTTCATGTCAGAATCATGTCTAACATGCTCCAAACAGCGCTTGCAGCATGTAAACCTTGTTTCCATCATTTTATTATCTTTACAGTCTTTCCTACCAAAATCTTTCATAAAGATGATTCTATGTCAGAATTATATCTATTGAGCTCCGTACAGCTTCTTGTACCGTGTAAACCTTGTTTTCAACACTAAAAAAGCGTCATTGTTTGTTTACCATCTTTCGTACCAAAATCTTTCATAAAGATGTTTTCATGTCAAAATCATGTGTATTAGAGGAGCTCCAATCAGCTTTTTCTGGCGTGTAAACCTTGATTTCATCACTAAAACAGCTTAATTGATTTCAACAAAAAACTCATAAAGATGTTTTCATGTCAGAATCATGTGTAACATGCTCCAAACAGCGCTTGCAGCATGTAAACCTTGTTTCCATCATAAAACAGCTTTGACGTAATTTTCTAAAAGAAACTCTTACGAAGAAGTTTGTATGTCAAAATCATGTGTATTAGAGGAGCTCCAATCAGCTTTTTCTGGCGTGTAAACCTTGATTTCATCACTAAAACACTTTAATTGTTTACAACAAGAAACTCTTATAAAGATGTTTTCATGTAAGAATCATGTGTAAGGTGCTCCAAACAGCACTTGCAGCATGTAAACCTTATTTCCATCATTTTATTATCTTTACAGTCTTTCCTAACAAAATCTTTCATAAAGATGTTTCTATGTCAGAATTATATCTATTGAGCTCCATACAGCTTCTTGTACCGTGTAAACCTTGTTTTCATCACTAAAAAAAGCGTCATTGTTTGTTTACCATCTTTCGTACCAAAATCTTTCATAAAGATGTTTTCATGTCAGAATTATATCTATTGAGCTCCATACAGCTTCTTGTACCGTGTAAACCTTGTTTTCATCACTAAAAAAGCGTCATTGTTTGTTTACCATCTTTCCTACCAAAATCTTTCATAAAGATCTTTTCATGTCAAAATCATGTGCATTAGAGGAGCTCCAATCAGCTTTTTCTGGCATGTAAACCTTATTTCCATCATAAAATAGCTTTGCTGTAATTTTCTACAAGAAACTCTTCGAAGAAGTTTCTATGTCAAGATCATGTGTATAGAGGAGCTCCAAACAGCTTTTTCTGGCGTGTAAACCTTGATTTCATCACTAAAACAGCTTAATTGATTCCAACAAAAAACTCATAAAGATGTTTTCATGTCAGAATCATGTGTAACATGCTCCAAACAGCGCTTGCAGCATGTAAACCTTGTTTCCATCATAAAACAGCTTTGACGTAATTTTCTAAAAGAAACTCTTACGAAGAAGTTTGTATGTCAAAATCATGTGTATTAGAGGAGCTCCAATCAGCTTTTTCTGGCGTGTAAACCTTGATTTCATCACTAAAACACCTTAATTGTTTACAACAAGAAACTCTTATAAAGATGTTTTCATGTAAGAATCATGTGTAAGGTGCTCCAAACAGCACTTGCAGCATGTAAACCTTATTTCCATCATTTTATTATCTTTACAGTCTTTCCTACCAAAATCTTTCATAAAGATGTTTCTATGTCAGAATTATATCTATTGAGCTCCATACAGCTTCTTGTACCGTGTAAACCTTGTTTTCATCACTAAAAAAGCGTCATTGTTTGTTTACCATCTTTCCTACCAAAATCTTTCATAAAGATCTTTTCATGTCAAAATCATGTGCATTAGAGGAGCTCCAATCAGCTTTTTCTGGCATGTAAACCTTATTTCCATCATAAAATAGCTTTGCTGTAATTTTCTACAAGAAACTCTTCGAAGAAGTTTCTATGTCAAGATCATGTGTATAGAGGAGCTCCAAACAGCTTTTTCTGGCGTGTAAACCTTGATTTCATCACTAAAACAGCTTAATTGATTCCAACAAAAAACTCATAAAGATGTTTTCATGTCAGAATCATGTGTAACATGCTCCAAACAGCGCTTGCAGCATGTAAACCTTGTTTCCATCATAAAACAGCTTTGACGTAATTTTCTAAAAGAAACTCTTACGAAGAAGTTTGTATGTCAAAATCATGTGTATTAGAGGAGCTCCAATCAGCTTTTTCTGGCGTGTAAACCTTGATTTCATCACTAAAACACCTTAATTGTTTACAACAAGAAACTCTTATAAAGATGTTTTCATGTAAGAATCATGTGTAAGGTGCTCCAAACAGCACTTGCAGCATGTAAACCTTATTTCCATCATTTTATTATCTTTACAGTCTTTCCTACCAAAATCTTTCATAAAGATGTTTCTATGTCAGAATTATATCTATTGAGCTTCATACAGCTTCTTGTACCGTGTAAACCTTGTTTTCATCACTAAAAAAAGCGTCATTGTTTGTTTACCATCTTTCGTACCAAAATCTTTCATAAAGATGTTTTCATGTCAGAATTATATCTATTGAGCTCCATACAGCTTCTTGTACCGTGTAAACCTTGTTTTCATCACTAAAAAAGCGTCATTGTTTGTTTACCATCTTTCGTACCAAAATCTTTCATAAAGATCTTTTCATGTCAAAATCATGTGTATTAGAGGAGCTCCAATCAGCTTTTTCTGGCATGTAAACCTTATTTCCATCATAAAATAGCTTTGCTGTAATTTTCTACAAGAAACTCTTCGAAGAAGGTTCTATGTCAAAATCGTGTATAGAGGAGCTCCAAACAGCTTTTTCTGGCGTGTAAACCTTGATTTCATCACTAAAACAGCTTAATTGATTCCAACAAAAAACTCATAAAGATGTTTTCATGTCAGAATCATGTGTAACATGCTCCAAACAGCGCTTGCAGCATGTAAACCTTGTTTCCATCATTTTATTATCTTTACAGTCTTTCCTACCAAAATCTTTCATAAAGATGATTCTATGTCAGAATTATATCTATTGAGCTCCGTACAGCTTCTTGTACCGTGTAAACCTTGTTTTCAACACTAAAAAAGCGTCATTGTTTGTTTACCATCTTTCGTACCAAAATCTTTCATAAAGATGTTTTCATGTCAAAATCATGTGTATTAGAGGAGCTCCAATCAGCTTTTTCTGGCGTGTAAACCTTGATTTCATCACTAAAACAGCTTAATTGATTTCAACAAAAAACTCATAAAGATGTTTTCATGTCAGAATCATGTGTAACATGCTCCAAACAGCGCTTGCAGCATGTAAACCTTGTTTCCATCATAAAACAGCTTTGACGTAATTTTCTAAAAGAAACTCTTACGAAGAAGTTTGTATGTCAAAATCATGTGTATTAGAGGAGCTCCAATCAGCTTTTTCTGGCGTGTAAACCTTGATTTCATCACTAAAACACCTTAATTGTTTACAACAAGAAACTCTTATAAAGATGTTTTCATGTAAGAATCATGTGTAAGGTGCTCCAAACAGCACTTGCAGCATGTAAACCTTATTTCCATCATTTTATTATCTTTACAGTCTTTCCTACCAAAATCTTTCATAAAGATGTTTCTATGTCAGAATTATATCTATTGAGCTCCATACAGCTTCTTGTACCGTGTAAACCTTGTTTTCATCACTAAAAAAAGCGTCATTGTTTGTTTACCATCTTTCGTACCAAAATCTTTCATAAAGATGTTTTCATGTCAGAATTATATCTATTGAGCTCCATACAGCTTCTTGTACCGTGTAAACCTTGTTTTCATCACTAAAAAAGCGTCATTGTTTGTTTACCATCTTTCGTACCAAAATCTTTCATAAAGATGTTTTCATGTCAGAATCATGTGTAACATGCTCCAAACAGCGCTTGCAGCATGTAAACCTTGTTTCCATCATTTTATTATCTTTACAGTCTTTCCTACCAAAATCTTTCATAAAGATGATTCTATGTCAGAATTATATCTATTGAGCTCCATACAGCTTCTTGTACCGTGTAAACCTTGTTTTCAACACTAAAAAAGCGTCATTGTTTGTTTACCATCTTTCGTACCAAAATCTTTCATAAAGATGTCTTCATGTCAGAATCATGTGTAAGGTGCTCCAAACAGCGCTTGCAGCATGTAAACCTTATTTCCATCATAAAATAGCTTTGCTGTAATTTTCTACAAGAAACTCTTCGAAGAAGTTTCTATGTCAAAATCGTGTATAGAGGAGCTCCAAACAGCTTTTTCTGGCGTGTAAACCTTGATTTCATCACTAAAACAGCTTAATTGATTCCAACAAAAAACTCATAAAGATGTTTTCATGTCAGAATCATGTGTAACATGCTCCAAACAGCGCTTGCAGCATGTAAACCTTGTTTCCATCATTTTATTATCTTTACAGTCTTTCCTACCAAAATCTTTCATAAAGATGATTCTATGTCAGAATTATATCTATTGAGCTCCATACAGCTTCTTGTACCGTGTAAACCTTGTTTTCAACACAAAAAAAGCGTCATTGTTTGTTTACCATCTTTCGTACCAAAATCTTTCATAAAGATGTTTTCATGTCAAAATCATGTGTATTAGAGGAGCTCCAATCAGCTTTTTCTGGCGTGTAAACCTTGATTACATCACTAAAACAGCTTAATTGATTTCAACAAAAAACTCATAAAGATGTTTTCATGTCAGAATCATGTGTAACATGCTCCAAACAGCGCTTGCAGCATGTAAACCTTGTTTCCATCATAAAACAGCTTTGACGTAATTTTCTAAAACTCTTACGAAGAAGTTTGTATGTCAAAATCATGTGTATTAGAGGAGCTCCAATCAGCTTTTTCTGGCGTGTAAACCTTGATTTCATCACTAAAACACCTTAATTGTTTACAACAAGAAACTCTTATAAAGATGTTTTCATGTAAGAATCATGTGTAAGGTGCTCCAAACAGCACTTGCAGCATGTAAACCTTATTTCCATCATTTTATTATCTTTACAGTCTTTCCTACCAAAATCTTTCATAAAGATGTTTCTATGTCAGAATTATATCTATTGAGCTCCATACAGCTTCTTGTACCGTGTAAACCTTGTTTTCATCACTAAAAAAAGCGTCATTGTTTGTTTACCATCTTTCGTACCAAAATCTTTCATAAAGATGTTTTCATGTCAGAATTATATCTATTGAGCTCCATACAGCTTCTTGTACCGTGTAAACCTTGTTTTCATCACTAAAAAAGCGTCATTGTTTGTTTACCATCTTTCGTACCAAAATCTTTCATAAAGATGTTTTCATGTCAGAATCATGTGTAAGGTGCTCCAAACAGCGCTTGCAGCATGTAAACCTTATTTCCATCATAAAACAGCTTTGCTGTAATTTTCTACAAGAAACTCTTCGAAGAAGTTTCTATGTCAAGATCATGTGTATAGAGGAGCTCCAAACAGCTTTTTCTGGCGTGCAAACCTTGATTTCATCACTAAAACAGCTTAATTGTTTCCAACAAGAAACTCTTATAAAGATGTTTTCATGTAAGAATCATGTGTAAGGTGCTCCAAACAGCACTTGCAGCATGTAAACCTTGTTTCCATCATTTTATTATCTTTACAGTCTTTCCTACCAAAATCTTTCATAAAGATGATTCTATGTCAGAATTATATATATTGAGCTCCATACAGCTTCTTGTACCGTGTAAACCTTGTTTTCATCACTAAAAAAGCGTCTTTGTTTGTTTACCATCTTTCGTACCAAAATCTTTCATAAAGATGTTTTCATGTCAAAATCATGTGTAACATGCTCCAAACAGCGCTTGCAGCATGTAAACCTTGTTTCCATCATAAAACAGCTTTTCCGTAATTTTCTAAAAGAAAGTCTTACGAAGAAATTTGTATGTCAAAATCATGTGTATTAGAGGAGCTCCAATCAGCTTTTTCTGGCGTGTAAACCTTGATTTCATCACTAAAACAGCTTAATTGATTCCAACAAAAAACTCATAAAGATGTTTTCATGTCAAAATCATGTGTAACATGCTCCAAACAGCGCTTGCAACATGTAAACCTTGTCTCCATCATAAAACAGCTTTGCCGTAATTTTCTAAAAGAAAGTCTTACGAAGAAATTTGTATGTCAAAATCATGTGTATTAGAGGAGCTCCAATCAGCTTTTTCTGGCGTGTAAACCTTGATTTCATTACTAAAACAGCTTAATTGTTTCCAACAAGAAACTCTTATAAAGATGTTTTCATGTAAGAATCATGTGTAAGGTGCTCCAAACAGCACTTGCAGCATGTAAACCTTGTTTCCATCATTTTATTATCTTTACAGTCTTTCCTACCAAAATCTTTCATAAAGATGATTCTATGTCAGAATTATATCTATTGAGCTCCATACAGCTTCTTGTACCGTGTAAACCTTGTTTTCATCACTAAAAAAGCGTCATTGTTTGTTTACCATCTTTCGTACCAAAATCTTTCATAAAGATGTTTTCATGTCAGAATCATGTGTAAGGTGCTCCAAACAGCGCTTGCAGCATGTAAACCTTATTTCCATCATAAAATAGCTTTGCTGTAATTTTCTACAAGAAACTCTTCGAAGAAGTTTCTATGTCAAAATCATGTGTATAGAGGAGCTCCAAACAGCTTTTTCTGGCGTGTAAACCTTGATTTCATCACTAAAACAGCTTAATTGATTTCAACAAAAAACTCATAAAGATGTCAAAATCATGTGTAACATGCTCCAAACAGCGCTTGCAGCATGTAAACCTTGTTTCCATCATAAAACAGCTTTGCCGTAATTTTCTAAAAAAAGTCTTACGAAGAAATCTGTATGTCAAAATCATGTATTAGAGGAGCTCCAATCAGCTTTTTCTGGCGTGTAAACCTTGATTTCATCACTAAAACAGCTTAATTGTTTCCAACAAGAAACTCTTATCTTTATAAGAGTTTCTTGTTGGATACAATTAAGCTGTGATGAAAACAGCTTACATGAAAACATCTTTATGTTTTCATGTAAGAATCATGTGTAAGGTGCTCCAAACAGCACTTGCAGCATGTAAACCTTGTTTCCATCATTTTATTCTCTTTACAGTCTTTCCTACCAAAATCTTTCATAAAGATGATTCTATGTCAGAATTATATCTATTGAGCTCCATACAGCTTCTTGTATCGTGTAAACCTTGTTTTCATCACTAAAAAAGCGTCATTGTTTGTTTACCATCTTTCGTACCAAAATCTTTCATAAAGATGTTTTCATGTCAGAATCATGTGTAAGGTGCTCCAAACAGCGCTTGCAGCATGTAAACCTTATTTCCATCATAAAATAGCTTTGCTGTAATTTTCTACAAGAAACTCTTCGAAGAAGTTTCTATGTCAAAATCGTGTATAGAGGAGCTCCAAACAGCTTTTTCTGGCGTGTAAACCTTGATTTCATCACTAAAACAGCTTAATTGATTCCAACAAAAAACTCTTATAAAGATGTTTTCATGTCAGAATCATGTGTAAGATGCTCCAAACAGCGCTTGCAGCATGTAAACCTTGTTTCCATCATTTTATTATCTTTACAGTCTTTCCTACCAAAATCTTTCATAAAGATTTTTCTATGTCAGAATCATGTGTAAGGATCTCCAAACAGCGCTTGCACCATGTAAATGTTGTTTCCATCATAAAACAGCTTCACCATAATTTTCTACAAGAAACTCTTACGAAGTTTGTATGTCAAAATCATGTGTATTAGAGGAGCTCCAAACAGCTTTTTCTGGCGTGTAAATCTTGATTTCATCACTAAAACAGCTTAATTGATTCCAACAAAAATGCTCCAAACAGCGCTTGCAGCATGTAAACCTTGTTTCCATCATTTTATTATCTTTACAGTCTTTCCTACCAAAATCTTTCATAAAGATGTTTCTATGTCAGAATTATATCTATTGAGCTCCATACAGGTTCTTGTACCGTGTAAACCTTGTTTTCATCACTAAAAAAGTGTCATTGTTTGTTTACCATCTTTCGTACCAAAATCTTTCTTTTAAGATGTTTTCATGTCAAAATCATGTGTATTAGAGGAGCTCCAATCAGCTTTTTCTGGCGTGTAAACCTTGATTTCATCACTAAAACAGCTTAATTGATTCCAACAAAAAACTCATAAAGATGTTTTCATGTCAGAATCATGTGTAAGGTGCTCCAAACAGCGCTTGCAGCATGTAAACCTTGTTTCCATCATAAAACAGCTTTGACGTAATTTTCTAAAAGAAACTCTTACGAAGAAGTTTGTATGTCAAAATCATGTGTATTAGAGGAGCTTTTTCTGGCGTGTAAACCTTGATTTCATTACTGAAACAGCTTAATTGTTTCCAACAAGAAACTCTTATAAAGATGTTTTCATGTAAGAATCATGTGTAAGGTGCTCCAAACAGCACTTGCAGCATGTAAACCTTGTTTCCATCATTTTATTATCTTTACAGTCTTTCCTACCAAAATCTTTCATAAAGATGCTTCTATGTCAGAATTATATCTATTGAGCTCCATACAGCTTCTTGTACCGTGTAAACCTTGTTTTCATCACTAAAAAAGCGTCATTGTTTGTTTACCATCTTTCGTACCAAAATCTTTCATAAAGATGTTTTCATGTCAGAATCATGTGTAAGGTTCTCCAAACAGCGCTTGCAGCATGTAAACCTTATTTCCATCATAAAATAGCTTTGCTGTAATTTTCTACAAGAAACTCTTCGAAGAAGTTTCTGTCAAAATCATGTGTATAGAGAAAGCTCCAAACAGCTTTTTCTGGCGTGTAAACCTTGATTTCATCACTAAAACAGCTTAATTGATTCCAACAAGAAACTCTTATAAAGATGTTTTCATGTCAGAATCATGTGTAAGGATCTCCAAACAGCGCTTGCACCATGTAAATGTTGTTTCCATCATAAAACAGCTTCACCATAATTTTCTACAAGAAACTCTTACGAAGTTTGTATGTCAAAATCATGTGTATTAGAGGAGCTCCAAACAGCTTTTTCTGGCGTGTAAATCTTGATTTCATCACTAAAACAGCTTAATTGATTCCAACAAAAATGCTTCAAACAGCGCTTGCAGCATGTAAACCTTGTTTCCATCATTTTATTATCTTTACAGTCTTTCCTACCAAAATCTTTCATAAAGATGTTTCTATGTCAGAATTATATCTATTGAGCTCCATACAGGTTCTTGTACCGTGTAAACCTTGTTTTCATCACTAAAAATGCGTCATTGTTTGTTTACCATCTTTCGTACCAAAATCTTTCTTTTAAGATGTTTTCATGTCAAAATCATGTGTATTAGAGGAGCTCCAATCAGCTTTTTCTGGCGTGTAAACCTTGATTTCATCACTAAAACAGCTTAATTGATTCCAACAAAAAACTCATAAAGATGTTTTCATGTCAGAATCATGTGTAAGGTGCTCCAAACAGCGCTTGCAGCATGTAAACCTTGTTTCCATCATAAAACAGCTTTGACGTAATTTTCTAAAAGAAACTCTTACGAAGAAGTTTGTATGTCAAAATCATGTGTATTAGAGGAGCTTTTTCTGGCGTGTAAACCTTGATTTCATTACTGAAACAGCTTAATTGTTTCCAACAAGAAACTCTTATAAAGATGTTTTCATGTAAGAATCATGTGTAAGGTGCTCCAAACAGCACTTGCAGCATGTAAACCTTGTTTCCATCATTTTATTATCTTTACAGTCTTTCCTACCAAAATCTTTCATAAAGATGCTTCTATGTCAGAATTATATCTATTGAGCTCCATACAGCTTCTTGTACCGTGTAAACCTTGTTTTCATCACTAAAAAAGCGTCATTGTTTGTTTACCATCTTTCGTACCAAAATCTTTCATAAAGATGTTTTCATGTCAGAATCATGTGTAAGGTTCTCCACAGCGCTTGCAGCATGTAAACCTTATTTCCATCATAAAATAGCTTTGCTGTAATTTTCTACAAGAAACTCTTCGAAGAAGTTTCTGTCAAAATCATGTGTATAGAGGAAGCTCCAAACAGCTTTTTCTGGCGTGTAAACCTTGATTTCATCACTAAAACAGCTTAATTGATTCCAACAAGAAACTCTTATAAAGATGTTTTCATGTCAGAATCATGTGTAAGGATCTCCAAACAGCGCTTGCACCATGTAAATGTTGTTTCCATCATAAAACAGCTTCACCATAATTTTCTACAAGAAACTCTTACGAAGTTTGTATGTCTAAATCATGTGTATTAGAGGAGCTCCAAACAGCTTTTTCTGGCGTGTAAATCTTGATTTCATCACTAAAACAGCTTAATTGATTCCAACAAAAATGCTCCAAACAGCGCTTGCAGCATGTAAACCTTGTTTCCATCATTTTATTATCTTTACAGTCTTTCCTACCAAAATCTTTCATAAAGATGTTTCTATGTCAGAATTATATCTATTGAGCTCCATACAGGTTCTTGTACCGTGTAAACCTTGTTTTCATCACTAAAAATGCGTCATTGTTTGTTTACCATCTTTCGTACCAAAATCTTTCTTTTAAGATGTTTTCATGTCAAAATCATGTGTATTAGAGGAGCTCCAATCAGCTTTTTCTGGCGTGTAAACCTTGATTTCATCACTAAAACAGCTTAATTGATTCCAACAAAAAACTCATAAAGATGTTTTCATGTCAGAATCATGTGTAAGGTGCTCCAAACAGCGCTTGCAGCATGTAAACCTTGTTTCCATCATAAAACAGCTTTGACGTAATTTTCTAAAAGAAACTCTTACGAAGAAGTTTGTATGTCAAAATCATGTGTATTAGAGGAGCTTTTTCTGGCGTGTAAACCTTGATTTCATTACTGAAACAGCTTAATTGTTTCCAACAAGAAACTCTTATAAAGATGTTTTCATGTAAGAATCATGTGTAAGGTGCTCCAAACAGCACTTGCAGCATGTAAACCTTGTTTCCATCATTTTATTATCTTTACAGTCTTTCCTACCAAAATCTTTCATAAAGATGCTTCTATGTCAGAATTATATCTATTGAGCTCCATACAGCTTCTTGTACCGTGTAAACCTTGTTTTCATCACTAAAAAAGCGTCATTGTTTGTTTACCATCTTTCGTACCAAAATCTTTCATAAAGATGTTTTCATGTCAGAATCATGTGTAAGGTTCTCCACAGCGCTTGCAGCATGTAAACCTTATTTCCATCATAAAATAGCTTTGCTGTAATTTTCTACAAGAAACTCTTCGAAGAAGTTTCTGTCAAAATCATGTGTATAGAGGAAGCTCCAAACAGCTTTTTCTGGCGTGTAAACCTTGATTTCATCACTAAAACAGCTTAATTGATTCCAACAAGAAACTCTTATAAAGATGTTTTCATGTCAGAATCATGTGTAACATGCTCCAAACAGCGCTTGCAGCATGTAAACCTTGTTTCCATCANAAGATGATTCTATGTCAGAATTATATCTATTGAGCTCCATACAGCTTCTTGTACCGTGTAAACCTGTTTTCATCACTAAAAAGCGTCATTGTTTGTTTACCATCTTTCGTACCAAATCTTTCATAAAGATGTTTCATGTCAAAATCATGTGTATTAGGAGGAGCTCCAATCAGCTTTTCTGGCGTGTAAACCTTGATTTCATCACCTAAACAGCTTAATTGATTTCAACAAAAAACTCATAAAGATGTTTTCATGTCAGAATCATGTGTAACATGCTCCAAACAGCGCTTGCAGCATGTAAACCTTGTTTCCATCATAAAACAGCTTTGCCGTATTTTCTAAAAGAAAGTCTTACGAAGAATTTGTATGTCAAAATCATGTGTATTAGAGGAGCTCCAATCAGCTTTTTCTGGCGTGTAAACCTTGATTTCATCACTAAAACAGCTTAATTGTTCCAACAAGAAACTCTATAAAGATGTTTTCATGTAAGAATCATGTGTAGGTGCTCCAAACAGCGCTTGCAGCATGTAAACCTTGTTTCCATCATTTTATTATCTTTACAGTCTTTCCTACCAAAATCTTTCATAAAGATGATTCTATGTCAGAATTATATCTATTGAGCTCCATACAGCTTCTTGTACCGTGTAACCTTGTTTTCATCACTAAAAAAGCGTCTGTTTGTTTACCATCTTTCGTACCAAATCTTCATAGATGTTTTCATTCAGAATCATGTATGCTCCAACAGCCCTGCGTGTAACCTGTTTTCATCATACAAAAGCTTGTGTAATTTTCCCAAAAACTCAAGAAGTTTCATGTCAAATCGTGTTAGCAGGAGTCCAAACCTTTTTCTGCGTGTCCACCTTGATTTCATCACTAAACAGCTTAATTGATTCCAACAAAAAACTCATAAGATTTTTCATGTCAGATCATGTGTACATGCTCCAAACTCGCTTGCAGCATGTAAACCCTTGTTTCCATCATTTTATTATCTTACAGTCTTGTCCTCACCAAAATCTTTCATAAGATGATTCTATGTCAGCATGTATATCTAGTTGAGCTCCATACCGCTTCCTGTACCGTGTCAACCTTGTTTTCATCTACTAAAAAAGGCGTCATTGTTTGTTTTAGTAACCACAACATTTTTCTTTCGGTAACCAACTCTTTCATCAAGATGTTTTCATTCAAAATCATTGTGTATTAGAGGAGCTCCAATCATCTTTTTCTGGCGTGTAAACTTGAATTTTTCATCACTAACAACCTAAGTGTTGTACAACAGCAAACTCTTATAAGATGTTTTCAGTCAGAATCATGTGTCATGCTCCACACGAGCGCTTGCGCATGTAAACCTTGTGTTCCAGCAATATTGCTTTGCTGTACAAGTCGTTCTCTACCAGAGCTCCTTCAGAAGATGTTTCTCGGTCAGAATTATCGTCTCTGAGAGCGTCCATACAGCTATCTTGTACTGGCGTTAAACTTGTTTCGCACTACACAGCGTCATGTGTTGTTTCCATCTTTCTACAAAATCTTTCATAAGATGTTTTCATGTCAGAATCATGTGTATAGGTCTCCAACAGCTCTGAGCTGTAAACCGTTCATCAGCTACAGTCTTTCATCCAAACTCATAAGATGTTTCATGTCAGAATTATATTATGCTCAAAAACAGCCTGTCGTGAAACCTTATTTCACTCACTAAACAAGCGTCATTGTTTGTTTACCATCTTGTCGTACCAAAATCTTTCATAAAGATTTTTCATGTCCAAATCATTGTATTAGAGGAGCTCCATCACGCTTTTTCTGGCGTGTAACCTTGATTTCAGCACTACAACAGCTTAATTGATCCAACAAAAACTCATAAAGATGTTCATGTCAGAATCATGGGTACCATTGCTCCAAACAGCGCTGCAGCTGTACCTGTTTCCATCAGTTTATATCTTTACAGTCTTTCGACCAAAATCTTTCATAAGATTGATTCTATGTCCGAATTATATCTATTGAGCTCCATACAGCTTCTTGTACGTGTAACCTTGTTTTCAACACTACAAAAGCGTCATGGTTGTGTTTACCATCTTCGTACCAAAATCTTCATAAAGATGTTTCATGTCAAATCTGTGTATAGAGGAGCTCCAATCAGCTTTTTCTGGCGTGTAAACCTTGATTTCATCACTAACACAGCGTTAATTGATTTCACCAAAAACTCATAAAGATGTTGTCATGTCAAATCAGTGTAAGCAGCTCCAACAGTCGCTCTGCAGCATGTAAACCCTGTTTCCATCATTTAAAATCAGTTGACAGTCTGTCCTACCAAAGACTTTCAGAAAGATGTTGCTATGGTCAGAATTATGTCTATGTAGCTCCATACAGCGTCTGACCGTGTAAACCGTTGTTCATCACTAAAAACAGCGTCATTGTACCACTTTCGTACCAAAAACTCTTCATAAAGATGTTGTTCATGAAGATCATGGTAAGGTGCTCCAAACAGCGCTTGCAGCATGGAACCTTATTTCATCATAAAATAGCTTTGCGGTCAGTTTCTAAAGATGTTTCATGTCAGAATCATGTGTGAACATGCTCCAAACAGCGCTTGCA
>NW_023396276.1:0-2282 GCF_008315115.2 Sander lucioperca
TGGTTTATTAACATTATGCAGCATTATGATGCAACTAGACTAGAAAATGCATTTCCTGCGGAAAATGCGTGGGAATGCTGAATAGCTGAATTGCTAAAGCTAAACTAGTTGAATAGCTTAAATCATTAAGAAGAAGTTGAAGTAGTGAGAATAGTTGAAACAGTGGAAATCGTTTTAATACGTATGAATTTCATTAAAAAGTTAAAAGCTTATGCTAAACTGAACTGTTGGCTTTAAAAGTTGAATAAGGACAAAATCAGTAAAACATTGTGAGGTTTGAGTTTATTTTCTAACTGATAATCACTCACAAATGCAGAAATATGAAACAATAGTACGAAAAATCTTAAAGTTCAAATGCACTACACTGCTAAAAAATCAGGAAAATTGTTAGAGTTGGAAGCTAAACTACATTACCTTAGTGAAGAGCTAAAATACATTGTTAGAAAAGCTTGAAGCTGAACTGTAATACTGTCAAAGATAAAGGTTTAAATGAATTACCTAAAACGGCTGAAAGAAGAAATACTTTGTATTATTATCAGACACTGCATACAACGAAAAAGCATCAATTTAGCTGATATGAGATGTGAAATATCAGGTGAAAAGAATGGGGCTGAACAAAAAGAAAGAGAGGACAGAGAGAAGGAAAGAAGAGAGGAGAGAAAGAGAAAGAGAGGAGAGGAAAAAGAGAGAGCCAAAATAAAACATGAATAGCTGAATTGTTAAAGCTAAACTGGTTGAATAGCTTAAATCAGTAAGAAGAAGGTGATGTAGTGACAATAGTTGAAAAAGTGGAAATCGGTAGAATGAGTATGAATTTCATTAAAAAGTTGAATAACACCACTAATGTATAAAGTAATTTATATGTTATATAATATTTAATCTGAAATTATGAATCAGTATGGAAAACTTACAAATGCTGTGAGAAACATTGATGAAAATGCAGAAATATGGAACAAATTGTTTGATCTAAACTGCTGAAAAACTTGAACTGAACTGCACATAAGTTAAGAGCTAAAATACATTTTAGAAAAGCTGGAAGCTAAACCGTAATACTGTCAAAAGTGGACGTTTCAATGAATTGACTAAGAAGACTTATTATCAGCCATATCCATTGCATAGAACAAACAGGTAGAAAGAGAGAGAGAGAGGAAAAAGAGAGGAAAGATAAAAGGAGAGGAAAAAAGAGAAAAGGAATCAACTTTCAATAGCATATATGTCAGTGGTAACACACCTTTGGAGCAAGTATGGGTTAAGTGTTTACTTCAGGGACACATTGATTGATGTACCTCAGTGTGTGTATGTATGTGTGGCTGTGTGTGTATGTATGTGTGTGTATGTGTGTGTGTGTGTGTGTGTGTGTGTGTGTGTGTGTGTACGTGTGTGTGTGTGTGTGTTTGTCTGCGTATGTGTGTTGGTGTGTGTCTGCGTGTGTGTGTGTGTGTCTGCATATATGTCTGTGTGTCTGTGTGACTGTGCTTGTGTGTGTGTGTGTGTTTGTCTGTGTTTGTGTAAGAGAATATATGTGAAATATGTTGCTTGAAAAGAAGCGGGCTGAACGCCATTGCATTGAAAACAAAAAATAAAATGCATTAATGACAAGGATGTTCAAAAAAACATATTATACGATGGTGTTAAGGCATACAATTTCCTAAATATAGATTGTTAGTTTATATCTAAAGTTTACTGAAACAATGAAAGTCTGAGGTCTTTAAAGTAACTTTTATATTATGTGTGTGTGTGTGTGTGTGTGTGTGTGTGTGTGTGTGTGTGTGTGTGTGTGTGAGTGTCTGTGTGAGTGTGTGTGTGTGTCTGCATATGTGTGTGTGTGCGCGTGTGTGTGTGGCTGTGTGTGTGTGTGTGTGCCAGCATGTGTGTGTTTTGGTGTGTATGTGTGTGTGTGCGTGCGTATGTGTTTCTGTTTCTGCATGTGTGTGTGTGTGTGTTTGCATGTGTGTTTCTGTTTATGTGTGTGTGTGTGTGTGTGTGTATGTGTTTGTGTGTGTGTGTGTGTGTATGTGTGTGTGTGTGTCTGCATATGTGTGTGTGTGTGTGTTTGTGTGTGTGTGTGTCTGTGTTTTTGTGTGTGTTTTTGTGTGTGTTTTTGTGTGTGTCTGTGTGTGTGTCTGCATATGTGTGTTGGTGTGTGTGTGTGTGTGTGTGTGTCTGTGTGTGTGTCTGTGTCTGTCTGTGTGTGTGTGTCTGTGTGTGTGTTTGTGTGTGTGTGTCTGTGTGTGTGTGTGTGTGTGTCTGTGTGTGTGTGTCTGTGTGTGTGTGTTTGTGTG
>NW_023396277.1:0-2228 GCF_008315115.2 Sander lucioperca
TGAAATATTACACCTTTTTTACGTGAAATATTACGACATTTTTCACAAAATATTAACTTTGATATATGAGTAAAGTTCCTCATCTCAACAGCATTATTACTTAAGTACAGTACTTGTGTAAATGTACTTAGTTTCATTCTGCTGGTTTTTACTTAGAACAGATGAAATTAAGCTGGTGGTCATCGTCGATCTTTTTGACCCACGTTCCCTCTCTGTCCATGGCTCCAGACATGTTGCAGTCGTCCCCAGACTGGCCGGGGCCCCAGTTGGTGTAGAGGACCGTCTTGTTACTGACCCAGAACCAGAAGTCCAGAGTGCAGGTGTAGCGCAGTCCCAGCCACACGTAGGGAGTGGAGGCCATCTTGGCTCTCTCCTGGACCCAGAGCTGCTCGTCCTGGTTGGTGATGGAGACAAGATCACGATAGTGATCTCTGCAGTAGTATAACGCTTCCTCCCAGATCATGTTCTTCTTGATCAGGATCACTGAATCTGTCAGGGGAGAAGGGGAGCCAATCAGGGACAGAGACTTTTAAAACTTTATATATCCACCTTCCCAACAAGTTAGCATGTGGAACTAAATGGATTCCTTAGATCATCTATTTTGTAATGATTCTTCTATCTTCTTCATCTTCTATCTAACTTTAAAATGGAGCACGCTACAGCCTTTTAAAAGACAGTAAAGTCGGTGTGGTGTCTTAAATAGTAATGCTGTGATGCTGTATGAAGAGGAATCCGCCGACACTGTTCTTGATTATAAAAAGGTTTATTACAAGCAAAGATTCAGCATCAATTTTACAAACTCCTGTAGAGAGCTTGGAGAACAACCAACCCAAATTCTTCCAAAAAGTCGTTCCGCCTTTTCTTTGTGTGCACAACGTATATATCCTATGCATTGTATCAACATAGGACGTAATTTTGTAAGTATATCATTGGACGGATAACTAACCAATCAATGCCTGTTATCTGGCACAACTCCAAAAAAGGTATCTTCTGTCTTGGGGGGACCTCCGCTCATGTTAACAATTTCCAGATGTTCTCAGTGAATGTAGAGTAAAGTTCATAGGATTCCCTTATAACAAACCTTTAAGCAAAGTTTATAGAAAGTTATAGAATGGTCATATACTACATCGGCCCAAAAGATGCAGTTGAAAATAAAATCTCAGCAGAAAACTGCACTTTAAAATGTATCTGTCGTTCTATTTTTAGTGCTGCCTTTTATATTCAACTCAACATCCAATTTGTTCAACAAAAGAAAGTTGGAAATTATTTCCTTTTATTTGTTTTAAATCTAACAAGCAGTTTGTTGTATTTTAGCAGAACTGAGACAACTTCATCTGTTTATTTATTACCGTTAGATAGACTTCTGCTAAACTCACCGTTGTAGCAGAAGAAGGGTTTGGTTTCATTACAGTCATCAGATCTCCATTTTCCATCTGACGTAGTCATAGCACATGTCTTCTCAGGTTCATCATCAGGTTCATGTTCATCCCAGGATCTGAAAGAGAAACTGCTCCCATCTGACCAACTCCAGCAGTCTCTGAACAGGCCGATCCAGAAAATTCGGTTTACATCATTTGGGTACTGTGTCTTGAAGTCTTTCAGCTGTTTGACTCCACTGATCAGGTCAGTGTGATTATCTCTGCAGTAGCTCTGAGCATCTAGCCAGGTCATCACAGAGGGACTGATATGGTCACTGATATGAAATGTTTTGCCGGTCTTGTTGTGTTCTGTGGAACACACAGACAAACTTTTTTGTTTTTATTTAGTCTCATAAAATCCTACATTATTCTTATTTTAAAACAATAATTTGATATCAATTCTGTCTCAAGTCTGTTCTCCCCTAACAAACTCCCCCAGAAGTGTTCCAGCATCATTCTGACCTATATTCATGTTTCTAGTGGCAATAATACATAAACTATACACAACATCACCGCTGTTACATTTGGTATGAAACATCTGAAAAAACACAAATTGTGCATGAAGGAATCTACAGACAGCAGCCAGAATGCAGCAACTTCAGGTACGGCAAACCCCAAAAATCTGGATTTGGTGCATCCCTAGTTTGAACCCAAACCTCCATCTTTTTTATCAACTTAACTCAGTAGTTTTGGTGTCCAAACTAACCAAACTGGGACCATTTCACAATGTTGATGACGTGTTTAAAAACCGGGACCGATACCTTCTCTGGTAGTCAGAACTACTACGGCCACTAGAGGGCGCCGCCACTA
>NW_023396278.1:0-2221 GCF_008315115.2 Sander lucioperca
CGACCTGCGACCCTTTGCTGTCCCGTTCTTCTTTTCCTAAACCCAACCGTCCCATTCTCTTTTCCCAACCCAACCGTCCCTTCTTCCCGCGCGTCACAGAAACTTAGCCCACCCACGACCATTTCCTTAACCACCGCGTCGAAAGTGACGCCGATAGTCCCGACCCAGCGCGTTTAGACGCTAAAGGAGACTTTTAGCGTCAGTAACAACGCCAAAGGCACCTGACCGAGCGTCCGTATTTTACGCGACGGAGTGAGAATCTGTTGGACGTAACGGGGACTGATGTTTTTGAGATTTACTTACCACTTTGCAGCCTCTCTTTAAACATTCTCAGACCTCCTTCTCCTCCCAGAGGTCGCTGGGGTCTTAAACCTCTCCTCAGCGGCTGCTGTTGACGTCCAAACTGTGGGACTGGTGGAGGATGTGCTGGGAGGGGACTCGTGGACGTGGGGGAGCGCAGCACCGTGTTTTTTTTGTGACTTCATTTATTCTGGAAGAAAGAAAAAAGAACAACAACATCCTTAGTTGAATCAGAAATACAGGTAAGAGACATCATCCCTGGCATTTTTACTCTGTGCTGTGTTTCCAATTCAACTACATATTGTATGTACTATTTGGGAAACATTGGATGTACTATTTATGGTTATACTGTACTATTAGTTTCTGTGCCTACACTGAAAGTGACTTGTGTCACTTGCAGTATATTTTCATTAAAACGTATGACTTTTCTTCTTTCAATGGATTGTGCTAATTGTTCATTTCATACTATGCTATATATTCTCACTTCAATATGACTGCTGGAGTGCAGTGTAGGACCACATACGGCAAATGGAATTGAATGCATTTTCAGTGCCATTCATATGTAGGACTACATGAGACATTTTGGATTTGAGGACCTTTCAAGTCTGTTGCATTACACAATCTAAAATGAAATGTACATGACATTAACACATATAATACAGCATAAAACCCACATGTCACACACACAGACACTCACACACGTACACATACACACGATCAGACACACCACACACCACACACACAGACCACACAATAAACAGACATACACACAGACGGACACCACACAGACACACACACACACGTACACATACACACAGACATACACACACACACACACCACAGACACACACAATTAACAACAGACCACATGGACACACACACACACACACACACATGAATTTTAAATTCAATCCTAGCATGCCATTTATTTTCCACAAGAAAAATGGAATTAAATTTAAAGTATTGTTTGTTTGTTTTTTGGTCTTGTGGCAGCTGCAGATCTTTTAATTTTGATATTTAAAATCAAAATCCGTTACCTTGCATGCTGAGAGTGAGCTCAATTTCCCCCAGTGCAAGCAGGAAGCCACGACTGACACCTGTATACAACCAATCAGAGCACAATATGCTAATGAGTTTTCTTCCAGAGAGATCCTCACTCATAAACACCACTAACCCTCCTGACACAGCCCTGAACTTAACTCCAGCCCAAAGTCTAACCCCGAAACACATGAGCCCCTCCTGCTACCCCCGGTACTTGCATTTCTTTTTTGGCTATGATGTGCATGATGATAGCAGGATTTGATTGAACTGTATTCCCCAATGTCTGAGGCAGAACATCAGCTACTCTTCCTGGGGTCCCCGCAAAACTGAAACATGACATTTTCAGACCAAACTAAACTATAAAAAATGTTGACATTTTCAGATAAAAAAAGTCATATCAACTCATAATATTAAAGGAGTATAGCTAGTATCGTTTCCTGCCTATATACATGTACAAACTTCTTTCCATGTATTCTAATAGTCTGGCTTTGAGTTCGACCTGCGGCCCTTTGCTGTCCCGTTCTTCTTTCCTAAACCCAACCGTCCATTCTTCTTTTCCTAAACCCAACCGTCCCGTTCTTCCCGCACGTCACAGAAACTTAAGCCCACCCACGACCATTTCCTTCCCTAACCGCGTCCGAAAGTGACGCCGATAGTCCCCCCGACCCAGCGCGTTTAGACGCTAAAGGAGACTTTTAGCGTCAGTAACACGCCAAGGCACCTGACCGAGCGTCCGTAGTTATTACGCGACGGGAGTGGAGATCTGTTGGACGTAACGGGACTGATGTTTTTGAGATTTACTTACCACTTTGCGCCTCTCTTTAAACCATCTCAGGACCTCCTCTCCTCCCAGAGGTCGCTGGGGTCTTAAACCTCTCCT
>NW_023396279.1:0-2170 GCF_008315115.2 Sander lucioperca
GGGACACATTGATTGATGTACCTCAGTGTGTGTATATATATGTGTGTGTGTGTATATTGTGGTGGTGTGTGTGTATGTTGGTGTGTGTGGTTTGTGTTGTGTGGTGTGTGGTGTAGTGTGTGTGTGTGTGTGTGTGTGTGGTGTGTATGTGTGCGTGTGTGTGTGTTGTGTGTGGTCTGTGTTGTGTGTCTGGTGGAGTGTGTCTGTGTGTGTGTGTGTGTGTGAGTGTGTGTGGTGTGTCTGTGTGTGTCTGTGTGTGTGTCTGTGTGCGTGTGTATGGTGTGTGTGTGAGTTTGTGTGTGTGTGTGTGTTGGTGTGTGTGTGTGTGGTGTGTGTGGTCTGTGTGCGTGTGTGTGTGTGTGTGTGTTGTGTGTGTGGTTGTGTTGTGTGGGGTGTGTCTGTGTTGTGAGTGTGTGTGTGTGGTGTGTGTTGTCTGTGTTTTTGTGTGGTTTTTGTGGTGTGTGTGTGTGTGTGTGTTTGTGTGTGTCGGGTATGTTTTTTGGAGGTGTTGTGTGTCGGTGGTGTCTGTGTTTTGTGTGTGTGTGGTTGTGTGGGTGTGTGTGGGTCTTTGTGTGTGGGGCTGTGTGTATGTTGTGGTGTGTGTGTGTGTCTGTGTGTCTGTGTCTGTGTGATTATTGTGTCTGTGTGTGTGTGTGTCGGGTGTGGTGTGTGTGTCTGTGTGTTGTGTGTGTGTGCTGTGTGTGTTTGTGGCGTCTAGTGTGTGTGTGTGTCTGTGTGTGTGTGTGTGCTGTGTGTCTGTGTGTGTGTGTGTGTGCTGTGTGTGTGGGTGTCGTGTGTTGTCTGTGTGTGTGTCTGTGTGCGTGTCTGAAGAGAGACAGACAGAGAGAGAGGAGAGAAAGAGAGGCCAGACAGCGAACAGACCGACAGACAGCACGGACAGAGCCCGGGACAGAAGGGAACCTAAGCTGTCGACTAATGTCATATTACTGCCTGTAGTATTCAAGTCAACTGGTCTGTGAAGAGTTGTCATGTGTAACGTATGAGCAGTGAAACCCCTTGAAGTCTGTGAGGAGCATCTCTTTGATCTTTATTCAGGTTACACGACCGTGTCACTGCTGAAACTGTCAGCTGGCCAAGGGAGCGTTCCAAGCCACAGGCGCCAGCTGCTCGACATACGCGCGCCTGCTCAAACACGATAAGGGCGTATCGGTGTGACCTGATGTAATCGTGACCACCAACGCCTTTGTGAACGTATGCTGTCATTTATGTTGCTAACTTCAAAACTGATGGCCTCTCCGCGCTTGACGTGGTTTCGCTCTGCGTTTCGCTGGAGACACGTGAGGGCCGTGTTTACTCTGGCAGTGAATGGAGGGTACGATATGGAGCGACTGTCATGGAAGCTCACTCAGAGCCACAGTCTAAGGGATAGCGCATAAGTGAGCACATTGGCTTGAAACTAGACAAAAATACCTACGTTTTGATGTATATAAATTGTTTATGACAAGTGATATGTGGGCGTGAGAGCAATTATAGAGAGGGACAAAGATGTTTTTCCTAGCTTCTGACCCACTCTAACGATTGACATCATCCCTCTCTGCCAGACGCAATACACAATCACTGTAAAACGCAGAAAAAATCCTGAAATGCGTCACTAACACTTAAACAGCTATTTTCACAAAACTGTACCAAAACGATATCAACTGAAAAGCCATGAGCTAATACCTGAATATTGTGAACAGTTTTAAAGGTGTTGCGCGTTTGTAGGTGAAAGCGATAAGGAGCTGAAAAGATTTTGGGAGCGGAAGAAGATTTGAAGGATTTGAAGCAGGCTCTCTCATCTCACTTCATGTTAAAAAAAAGTCATAAAAAAGCTTAATATTTTAAAAAGGATAAATAGTAGAAAAAAGATTGAAGAGTTCCCTCATTAAGCATGAACAAAGAGCTGACACCGATTTTAAATGTGAATGTTTTAATAGCATGAACGTATGCAGGAGTTACAGCGAGCCAAAAAACGTTCCGAATAAGAAGATTAAGATACTAGAAAATGCATCCTGCGAAAATGCAGTGGGAATGCTGAATACTGATTGCTACGCTAAACTGTTGAATAGTTTAAATCAGAGTACGAAGAAGTTGAAGTAGTAGTGAGAGTAGTTGAAACAGTGGAAAGCGTTTTAATTACGGATGACTATCATAAAAAAGTTTAAAGCTT
>NW_023396281.1:0-2025 GCF_008315115.2 Sander lucioperca
ATGTACTATTTGGGAACATTGGATGTACTATTTATTTGGTTATACTGTAACTATTAGTTTTCTGTGCCTACACTGAAAAGTGACTTTGTGTCCTTTGCAGTATATTTCATTAAAAAGTATGACTGTCTTCTTTCAAATGGATTGTTCTAATTGTTCATTTCATAACTATGCTATATTATTCTCACTTCAATATGACTGCTGGAGTGCAGTGTAGGACCACATACGGCAAAATGGAATTGAAATGCATTTTAGTGCCATTCATATGTAGACTACATGAACATTTGGATTTGAGGACCTTTCAAGTCTGTTGCATAACACAATCTACAATGAAATGTAATATGACATTAACACATATAATACAGAAAAAATAAACCCACATGTCACACACACAGACACACACAATTAAACAGACAGACACACATGGACACCCACACACTCACAGACACACACACACACCCACCACACACACACACACACACACACACAGTAATTAAATTCAATCCTAGCATGCAGTTATTTTCCACAAGACAAATGGAATTAATTTAAAGTATTGTTTGTTTGTTTTTTGGTCTTGTGGCAGCTGCATATCTTTTAATTTTGATATTTAAAATCAAAATCCGTTTACCTTGCAATGCTGAGAGTGAGCTCAATTTCCCCAGTGCCAGCAGGAACCCACGACTGACACCTGTATTACAACCATCAAGCACATATGCTAATGAGTTTCTTCCAGAGAGATTCCTCACTCATAAACACCACTAACCCCTCCTGACACAGCCCTGAAACTTAACTCCAGCCCCCAAAGTCTAACCCCGAAACACATGAGCCCCTCCTGGCTACCCCCGGTACTACATTTCTTTTTGGCTATGATGTGCATGATGATAGCAGGATTTGATTGAACTGTATTCCCCAATGTCTGAGGCAGAACATCAGCTACTCTTCCTGGGGTCCACGCAAAACATGAACATGACATTTTCAGACCAAACTAAACCTATAAAAAATGTTGACATTTTCAGATAAAAAAGTCTATATCATACAATATTAAAAGGAGTATAGCTAGTATCGTTTCCTGGCCTATATACATGTACAAACTTCTTTCCATGTATTCTAATAGTCTGGCTTTGAGTTCGGACCTGCTGTCCCTTTCTGTCCCATTCTTCTTTTCCTAACCCAACCGTCGCGTTCTTCCCGCACGCAGAAACTTAAGCCCACCCCGACCATTTCCTTAACCTAACCGCGTCGAAGTGACGCCGATAGTCCCGACCCACGCGTTTAGACGCTAAGGAGACTTTTAGCGTCAGTAACAACGCCAAGGCACCTGACCGAGGCGTCCGTATTTACGCGACGGGAGTGAGAATCTGTTGGACGTAACGGGGACTGATGTTTTTGAGATTTACTTACCACTTTGCAGCCTCTCTTTAAACATTCTCAGGACCTCTCTCTCCTCCCAGAGGTCGCTGGGGGTCTTAAAACCTCTCCTCAGCGGCTGCTGTTGACGTCCAAACTGTGGGACTGGTGGAGGATGTGCGGGGAGGGGTCTCGTGGAACGTGGTGGAGCGCAGTCACCGATGTTTTTTTTGTGACTTCATGTTTATTCGGGAAGAAAGAAAAAACGACACAACACATAGCCATGCTTAGTTAGAATCAGACACGATATACGGTATCAGCTAGACAAGCATCACCGTAGCCCCGCAGTGTTTTCACTCTGTGCTGTGTTTCCATCCTCAACGACATGCTATTGTGAGTGGTACTATTTTGGATCCCTACATTAGAGATGTTACCCATTTTGGTTATACTGGTATACTGACGTAACATATATGTTTTCTGTGCCTAACACACTTGGTCAAAGTGTGACTTTAGTGGCACTTTAGCAGTATATTTTCATTAAAAAGTATGACGTCTTCTTTCACGGGAGTGTCTAATTGTTCATTAGTTCATAACTATGCTATAATCATTCACTTCAATATGACTGCTCGGAGTGCAGTGTCGGACCGACATATCGGCAAAATGGAATTGAAATGCATTTTA
>NW_023396282.1:0-2000 GCF_008315115.2 Sander lucioperca
TGCTAAAATTCATGCCTCCTCTTGGTACTGTAGGTGCAAGATGTTAAAACATCGCGACGCTAGATATTATTTTTCTCATCTATTTGACTAGCCTGTCACGAAGGTGTGGACTGGCCATGGAGCCCTTCGCACACAATATGGCATGCGGAGCATCCAGCATGGGAAGTGGCTCCTGTGTCTCCTGAAACAGAAATGTTTAACTGTCTAATTCTGTGTTTAGTTGTCATTTTGAATACAGAGTAGTTTGATACCATGAATTTCCATACATACACAGCACTAAAGCCAAACTGTCCTATCTAAAAACAACTTACCAAAAGGAAGTAGTCAGCCGAGGGTTGCAGGTAAATAGGTTGCAGGTTAAAGGGAGTTAACACGTGAACTCTCAGGCTCCGCTGCAAGAGTGGCGTGGCATATGATCCCTAGGAAATAGAACAAATTAAACAACAATATTACTGAATAGACTACACATTGAGAGAGATAGATAGATAGGATCGAGACATAGATTCGGATGCGGGGAGAGAAGAGCACGGTAAAAGAGATAGTAGAGAGATATAGATAGAGAGTAGTGAGGGATAGATAGATTAAGTGCGATAGAGCAAAGATGGATAGCAGGGAGAGGCGAGCCGATATAGATGATACAACATAGAGGGAGAGTACAGGAGAGCGAGAGACGAGAGGAGAGAAAGGGAAGTGGCAGAGTGGTTGAAGAAATAGAGAGAGCAGAGAGGACAGCAAAGAACAGGATATGAGATAGATTGATAGGGAGAGATAGTGATAAAACACGATAGATAGACGTGACACGGTAGGTACAAGAGGAAAGAGAGAGACAGAGTGAACAGGATCGGTAGAGATAGAGGCCAACACGAGAGGGCGATAAAGGCGAGACAGGGCAGAGATGATAGATGGTCAGAGAGGTGTGTGTGTGTGTGTGTGTGTTTGTGTGTAAGGGGACTTACATCTGCAAGAACAATGAGTCCTGAGACATCTTCGGAAAAGTGAGACAGAAGAAGATGGATGACCTGATAGGACAGCTCGACATCATCATCAAGCTGACGAAGAACTTCCTTCATCCTTGCATTTGTCGGTTTAGTCTTGAACATTTCCACAATCGCTTTGCCACACTCTTCCATGGCAAGGTCAAGGCTACGCAGCACAGGAATATCAGTAAGAAGCTCAAAGTGGGAGTATAGTCCTTTGTGACTGAACAAGTACAGCCACTTTGTTTTTAAAGTTGCAATGGTTGGTGTAGGTACAACATTGATGTGGGACCGCTGCAGGTAGAAAGTAGAATCCATTAGCTTCTTTACCTGTGGTCTCTCAGCACCAGCTGTGCCATCTTGACTGTAGATCCCTTCTAGTTTTTGACGCTTGGTCTCCATTGTGTCCTCAGTCTCTTCTGCAGGGAGGCTGGGCTGGAATCTTGTACATCCGTATGTGTCAGTAGGCCCTCTCTTTTGTCCATGGCTAGCTGAACGGTGCTGATGAAAACTGCTTGCACGGTTCAGATTGTGCAATGCGATTTTTCACTTGAATCAGCAGAGATGTGTATCCACCATCTAGAAGCTGTCCATTGTCTCGCTGATCGGCAAAACTTTCTGGGTACTGGTGAACGATATTCCGGCAAACTACAAGGCACTGTGCTCGTGTTGGATTCAGCTCATGCTTCCTCATCTCATCGGACAGTATCCTGACCATCTGCCGTCGTGCACCTGGTGAAGGTCTCTTACGAGATGAAATGGCTATGCAAATCTCCGCAGGCATAAGGTCCCATGGCACCTTAAAAGACTCTGGCCATGATTTCCTTACAGGCTGGGAGGCAGACGGGCTGTCCTCACTTCTAGATGGACTGATGATTGATAGACAGTTGCTGCTGACTTCGGTGGTGGAGGATGGAACGATTTCAAGGTTTACTGTGATCACTTTACTCTCTAAAAATGACAAAAAATAATATGAGATGGGTCATGTGAACTTAATTGAAGGCATCAACAAAATATAACAAC
>NW_023396283.1:0-1968 GCF_008315115.2 Sander lucioperca
GCAGGGTTTATTTTCTAATGAATTTGCTTGTTGGTAATAAATATTTAAACTGTTACCCAACAACATCAAATACAATGGATATCACAAAACGGAATAAAATACGAAAAAGTAGTACTATTTTACAGTGGTTTGCAATGATTCTCTTTTCCCCCACAATGCATTGCATTACATCACGTTGGGGAGACGACAGACGAAAGCCCCGTCTCTGTTCACTGTTTATGGTCTCGGTCTGTGCCACTGGTGTTGCAAAATATGGCTTTTGGTCTCGACCGAGTCCATGTGTCTTTATTATGTGTATAATAATATTGGAGGGAAAGTGAAACACAGCTTGGACGGGGATGCTGTTCGGCTTTTCACAAGTTTAGACAGCTAGCTACGCCAACGTTTGCTAACGTTAGTGCAACAGCGTTAGCCTAGACTGCTAGCTAGGTAAATATTACGACTGCCTTCGGAGTTTCCTATATCTGCGTCCACGTTGTCAACATAAGACATGTTGCGTTAGTGCTCCTTTTGTACCATAATTTTATTGAATGGAACGTTAAGCTTCGCTCCTACGAGATGGGTGGGTTTTTGTTACATACAAAGCTAACTGGCTATAGTTAGCCTGTATGTATGCTAGCGGAATTAGCTAACGTTGCGTAACCAGCCAGCAACTTCGGCAATCGGCAGTAGTTTCGGTAAGCTAACCACGACAGTATTGTCACCCACAATCAACCTCTGCTGCTAAAAGCAGTCAACCTGCAGTGATGTTTGAAATAGAGACGCTTGTGGTTGTGTTAGCTGTCGTGGTTAGCTCGCTGAAATTACTGCCGAAGCTGCTGGCTGGCTACGCAACGTTAGCTAATTCCGCTAGCATACGCACAGGCTAACTATAGCCAGTTAGCTTTGTGTGTACCGTAACAAAAACCCACCCATCTCGTAGGAGCGAAGCTTAACATTTCATTCAATACAATTATGGTACAAAAGGAGCACTAACGCCACATGTCTTATGTTGACAACGTGGACGCAGATATAGGAAACAACGAAGGCAGTCGTAATATTTACCTAGCCGTCTAGGCTATCGCTGTTGCGCTAATGTTAGCAAAACATCGGCGTAGCTTTAGCTAGCTGTCTAAACTTGTGAAAAGCCGAACAGCATCCCCATCCAAGTAATAAATAAACACTAGGCAAATATGTTGTTACTGGAGTTAGTAGGCTACCATCAAAACGTGAGCTATCTAATCGAAAATGTGTTTACAACGTCGGGGGATTTCACAGGTGGGACTGACTGGCAAGTTAGCCCATAGCTAACATGATGTCTTCTATTTCTAGATCTAGATTTGAATGTGTGACATGCTCCAACAACACCATGACAAATTCCTCGTATGTGCAACGTACTTGGCAATAAAGCCCTTTCTGATTCTGATTCTGATTCTAGATAAGTTTACCGGTACTTATCTGAACTTATCACTGTCACTAGATATAAAGAAAACCTTGACTTTCACTCGGTGCTATTCACTGACAGTAAAACCTCTTCCTCATCCCAGTCAGTCACCATAGTTCTAGTACTAGGATGAGGCACGTCTCCCCAACGTGGCGTCATCACCGAATTGCGTTAAAAACCCCACTAACCAAAAACGACAAAAACTGGCCTTTAACACTATTTGGAGACATTTTTAACAATGACATAATGAGTGCTTTATGTACCCATTAATCAACAGTGGTGGTTAACCTGCAACATGGGCTTTAAATAACCACCTGTGGGTCCCGGAGTCTCACTACATTTTAAACTTATCAACATCACTGGCGGATACCATAGCTCCATCACCGTTCATTAAAGTTCATTCAAGCAGCAGTCTGCTCCGTTCTTTGGGTGAAGTTCCTGTTTATTGCAATGATTGAATATTTTCCATAAACAAAAAAGTATTTTCCATTTTAAGTCTTGATTTAAAGCTGGTAACAAAAGCTGGTTTAACGGTAAGAACCGTG
>NW_023396284.1:0-1942 GCF_008315115.2 Sander lucioperca
GGGTTAGACTTTTGGGGCTGGAGTTAAGTTTCAGGGCTGTGTCAGGAGGGTTAGTGGTGTTTATGAGTGAGGAATCTCTCTGGAAGAAACTCATTAGCATATTGTGCTCTGATTGGTTGTAATACAGGTGTCAGTCGTGGCTTCCTGCTTGCACTGGGGAAATTGAGCTCACTCTCAGCATTGCAAGGTAAACGGATTTTGATTTTAAATATCAAATTAAAAGATCTGCAGCTGCCACAAGACCAAAAAACAAACAAACATACTTTAAATTTAATTCCTTTTTCTTGTGGAAAATAACTGGCATGCTAGGATTGAATTTAAATTCATGTGTGTGTGTGTGTGTGTCATGTGTGTCTGCTGTTTAATGTGTGTGTCTGTGTGTGTGTGTTGTGTGCTGTCTGTGTGTATGTGTATGTGTGTGTGTCTGTGTGTGTGTCCGTGTGTGTCTGTCTGTTTAATTGTGTGTGTCTGTGTGTGTGTGTGTGTGTGTGTGTCTGTCTGTGTGTATGTGTACGTGTGTGTGTGTCTGTGTGTGTGACATGTGGGTTTTATTTTTTTCTGTATTTATTATGTGTTAATGTCATATTACATTTCATTTTAGATTGTGTTAATGCAACAGACTTGAAAGGTCCTCAAATCCAAATGTCTCATGTAGTCCTACATATGAATGGCACTTAAAATGCATTTCAATTCCATTTTGCCGTATGTGGTCCTACACTGCACTCCAGCAGTCATATTGAAGTGAGAATAATATAGCATAGTTATGAAATGAACAATTAGAACAATCCATTTGAAAGAAGAAAGTCATACTTTTTAATGAAAATATACTGCAAAGTGACACAAAGTCACTTTTCAGTGTAGGCACAGAAAACTAATAGTTACAGTATAACCATAAATAGTACATCCAATGTTTCCCAAATAGTACATACAATATGTAGTTGAATTGGAAACACAGCACAGAGTAAAAATGCCAGGGATGATTGTCTCTTACCTGTATTTCTGATTCAACTAAGGATGTTTGTTGTTCTTTTTTCTTTCTTCCAGAATAAAATGAAGTCACAAAAAAAACACGGTGCTGCGCTCCCCCACGTTCCACGAGCCCCTCCCCAGCACATCCTCCACCAGTCCCACAGTTTGGACGTCAACAGCAGCCGCTGAGGAGAGGTTTAAGACCCCCAGCGACCTCTGGGAGGAGAAGGAGGTCCTGAGAATGTTTAAAGAGAGGCTGCAAAGTGGTAAGTAAATCTCAAAAACATCAGTCCCCGTTACGTCCAACAGATTCTCACTCCCGTCGCGTAAAATACGGACGCTCGGTCAGGTGCCTTTGGCGTTGTTACTGACGCTAAAAGTCTCCTTTAGCGTCTAAACGCGCTGGGTCGGGACTATCGGCGTCACTTTCGACGCGGTTAGGTTAAGGAAATGGTCGTGGGTGGGCTTAAGTTTCTGTGACGGCGGGAAGAACGGGACGTTGGGTTTAGGAAAAGAAGAATGGGACGGTTGGGTTAGGAAAAGAAGCACGGGACAGCAAAGGGCCGCAGGTCGAACTCAAAGCCAGACTATTAGAATACATGGAAAGAAGTTTGTACATGTATATAGGCCAGGAAACGATACTAGCTATACTCCTTTTAATATTATATGATATGACTTTTTTATCTGAAAATGTCCACATGTTTTATAGTTTAGTTTGGTCTGAAAATGTCATGTTTCATGTTTTGCGTGGACCCCAGGAAGAGTAGCTGATGTTCTGCCTCAGACATTGGGGAATACAGTTCAATCAAATCCTGCTATCATCATGCACATCATAGCCAAAAAGAAATGCAGTACCGGGGGTAGCCAGGAGGGGCTCATGTGTTTCGGGGTTAGACTTTGGGGCTGGAGTTAAGTTTCAGGGCTGTGTCGGAGGGTAGTGGGTTTATGAGTGGACTCTCTGGAAAAACTATTG
>NW_023396285.1:0-1920 GCF_008315115.2 Sander lucioperca
CACCACACACACACACGACAGCACACACACACGACACACAGCACACACATACACACACACACACGACAACACACACACACACCCACAGCAACACACTACACACACAGACACACAACCACACAACACACCAACACACACAAACACACACACAACACACAACACACACACCAGACACCACACACAAAACCACACAGATACGCACACGACACACACACACACACACACCACCAGACGACACACACACACCACACACATACACAGCACACACACACACACACACACACACACCACAAAACACACACAAAACACAACACCACACACACACAGACACACACTACACACAAACACACAGACAAACCACACGACACACACAGACACACAACAACACACACACACACACACAGACAGAAACACACACAACACACACACACACACAACACAAACACACACACAGACACACGCACACGACGCACACAAACCACACACACACCACACACAACACACATACCAGACACACACCAGACACCACACACACACACACACACACAACACAGACACACACACAACAGAGACAGACACCACAACACACACACACCACACACACACACACACAACACACACACAAACACACCACGACACACACCCACACACGCACACACACACACACACCACACACACACCCACACACACACACACCACACACCCAACACACCACACACACACAGCACACCACACACACAGACACACAACACACAGACACACACACCACACAACACACACACACACACCACACACACAGACTCACACACACACACACATCACACACACACAGACACACACACACACACAGACACACACCACACACCACACACACACACTCAACACACACATACACACCCACAACAACACACCACACACACACACACACACACACGACACACACCAGACACACCCAACACACACACAACACACACACACACACTACACACACACAACACACAAACACAGACACACACACGCACACCACACACACAACACACACACAACACACGACACAGACACACACATACACACACACGCACACACACACAACACACACACCAACACACATACTCGACACACACACACGGCACACGACACACCCACACACACAAAAACACAGACACACACACACAGAGACAGACACACAGACACACACACACACACACCCACCCAGAAACAGACACACACAGACCACACACCACACACCCCTCCATACTGTCACTACAGTTCTAATAAGGAACTACGGCTCTCTTCACACTGTCTCTCACTTATTAGCATTCGCCGGGTGCGTGTGAGCGTGTATAAGTGCTACAGAACTTTTAAGCTGCTGTACAGATTGACAGTGTAGGGGCGTGATGGTGCACATCACTTTGGTGAGATCCAGGGTCAATCACGCTGTGATACTTCAGTCATATGTCCCTGATTGAGATGTGCATTTCACTCTTCAATTATTCTCACTACTTCACTTCATTCTACGATTTAGAAAGCTATTCAACCAGTTTAGCTTTAACAATCAGCTATTCATGTTTTATTGCTCTCTCTTTTTCCTCTCCTCTCTTTCTCTTTTCTCTCCTCTCTCTCTCTCTCTGTCCTCTCTTTCTTTTTGTTCAGCCCCATTCTTTTCACCAAGATTTCACATCTCATATCAGCTAAATTGATGCTTTTTCTGGTGATGCAGTGTCTGATAATAATACAAAGTATTGCTTCTTTCAGCCGTTTGTAGGTAATTCATGTAAACCTTTATCTTTGACAGTAGACAGTTCAGCTTCAGCTTTCTACAAGTATTTTAGCTCTCACTTGGGTAAGCAGTTTAGCTTCCAACTCGAACAATTTTCTGATTTTTAGCAGTGTAGTGCATTTGAGCTTTAAGATTTTTCG
>NW_023396286.1:0-17500 GCF_008315115.2 Sander lucioperca
GAGAGACAGTGAAGTGAGAGAGAGACAGTGAAGTTAGAGACAGTGAAGTTGAGAGAGACAGTGAAGTTTGAGACGTGAAGTTGTTGAGACAGTGAGTTGTGATGACAGTGAAGTGTGATAGACAGTGAAGTGAGAGAGAACAGTGAAGTTGAAGAGGACAGTGAAGTTGTGAGAGAGACAGTGAAGTTGAGAGAGACAGTGAGTTGTGAGAGAGACAGTGAAGTTGTGAGAGAGACAGTGAAGTTGTGAGAGAGACAGTGAAGTTGAGAGAGAGACAGTGAAGTTGTGAGAGAGACAGTGAAGTTTGAGACAGTGAAGTTTTGATACAGTGAGTTGAGAGAGACCAGTGAAGTTGTGAGACGTGGAGTTGAAGAGAGACAGTGAAGTTGTGAGACAGTGAAGTTGAGAGAGAGACAGTGAAGTTGAGAGAGAGAGACAGTGTAGTTGTGAGACAGTGAAGTTGTGAGACAGTGAAGTTGTTAGACAGTGAAGTTGAGAGAGAACAGTGAGTTGTGACCAGTGAAGTTGTGAGCAGTGAGTTGAAGAGAGACAGTGAAGTTGGAGACGTGAAGTTGAGAGAGAACGTGAATTGAGAGAGAGAGACAGTGTAGTTGTGAGACAGTGAAGTTGTGAGATAGTGAAGTTTGAGAGAGACAGTGAGGTTGAGAGACAGTGAAGTTGTGAGACAGTGAAGTTGGAGAGAGACAGTGAAGTTGAGAGAGAGTGAAGTTGTGTGACAGTGAGTTGAGAGAGAGACAGTGAGTTGTGAACAGTGAAGTTGAGAGAGAGACAGTGAAGTTGAGAGAGAGACAGTGAAGTTGTGAGAGAGACAGTGAAGTTGTGAGACAGTGAGTTGGAGACAGTGAAGTTGTGAAACAGTGAAGTTGTGAGACAGTGAAGTTGAGAGACGTGAAGTTGGAGAGAGACAGTGAAGTTGTGAGAGAGACAGTGAAGTTGTGAACAGTTAGTTGAGGACATGAAGTTGTGAGAGAACAGTGAAGTTGAGAGAGAGCCGTGAAGTTTGATAGACAGTGAAGTTGTGAGAGAGACAGTGAAGTTGAGAGAGAGACAGTGAAGTTGTGAGAGAGACAGTGAAGTTGTGAGACAGTGAGTTGTGAGACAGTGAGTTGAGAGACAGTGAAGTTGTGAGACAGTGAAGTTGTGAGACATTGAGTTTGAGAGAGAGACAGTGAAGTGTGTTGAGACAGTGAAGTTGAGAGAGAGACAGTGAGTTGTGAGACAGTGAAGTTGAGAGAGAGACAGTGAGTTGTGAGAGAGACAGTGTGAGTTTTTGGTGAGATAGTGAAGTTGTGAGACAGTGAAGTTGAGAGAGAGACAGTGAAGTTGAGAGAGAGACAGTGAAGTTGAGAGACAGTGAAGTTGTGAGACAGTGAAGTTGAGAGAGAGACAGTGAAGTTGTGAGACAGTGAAGTTGAGAGAGAGAAGTGAAGGTTTGTGAGACAGTGAAGTGTGAGAGAGAGACAGTGAAGTTGAGAGGAGACGTGAAGTTGATAGACAGTTGTGAGACAGTGAAGTTGTAGAGAGACAGTGAAGTTGTGAGACAGTGAAGTTGAGAGAGAGACGTGAAGTTGTGAGACAGGAGTTGAGAGAGAGACAGTGAGTTGTGAGACAGTGAAGTTGAGAGAGAGACAGTGAAGTTGAGAGAGACAGTGTAGTTGTGAGACAGTGAAGTTGTGAGACAGTGAAGTTGAGAGAGAGACACTGAAGTTGTGAGACAGTGAAGTTGAGAGAGAGACAGTGTAGTTTGTGAGACAGTGTAGTTGAGAGACAGTGAAGTTGAGAGACAGTGAAGTTGTGAGACAGTGAAGTTGTGAGACAGTGTAGTTGTGAGCGTGAAGTTTGAGAGAGAGACAGTGAAGTTGAGAGAGAGACAGTGTAGTTGTGAGACAGTGTAGTTGTGAGACAGTGAAGTTGTGAGACAGTGTAGTTGTGAGACAGTTAGTTGTGAGACAGTGAGTTGTGAGACAGTGTAGTTGTGAGACAGTGAAGTTGTGAGACAGTGTAGTGTGAACAGTGTAGTTTGTGAGACAGTGAAGTTGTGAGACAGTGTGTTGTGAGACAGTGACGTTTGTGAGACAGTGAAGTTGTGAGACAGTGTAGTTGTGAGACAGTGAGTTTGAGACAGTGTAGTGTGTGAGACGTGTAGTTGTGAGACAGTGAAGTTGTGAACAGTGTAGTTGTGAGACAGTGAAGTTGTGAGACAGTGTAGTGTGAGACAGTGTAGTTGTGAGACAGTGAAGTTGTGAGACAGTGTAGTTGTGAGATAGTGAAGTTGTGAACAGTGAAGTTTGTGAGACATGTAGTTGTGAGACAGTGTAGTTGTGAGACAGGTGGATGTCTGAACCTCCAGATCTGGAGATCAGAGTCGGCTGAAAGACGATCTGGAGATGTTTGGGTCTGAACTATATATATATATATATATGATATGACCCAGTTTAGACCAGTTTAGACCGGTTATACCCAGTTTAACGGTTCCTGTGGCGCTGCATGTCTCAGTCCGCCAGATGGGGGCAGCACTGCGTCATCTCTGCGTCATCTCATTCTCTTGATCAGAGAGAAGCAGAGCGGAAGTGACATGTGTTTCCGGGGCGCGCTGTTGTGTTGTGCAGAACGTCCTCCTGTCGGAGTTAGTTTGAGGAGTTTTTTGGGGATTTAAGAGAATAAAAGATGTACGACCAGGACGAAGGTGAGCGGAGCCTTTAGCTTAGCTGCATGCTAACCTTAATGACCTTCTTCTAAACAGGAGGTAACTATGCTAACAGCTAGCAGAGGATGCTATCTGCTCTGTGCTTTGTTACTGCTAACAGCTAACATGCTAACAGCTAACGGCTAACAGAGGCTGCTGTTCAGTAACTAAAGTCCAGCTGGTTGGGTTTGGAGAGGGAGAAATACTCGGATACCTGACTGAGTAAAGTATTCATTAGAACAAGTACAATAAGTAGTATAAGTAGTACACAGCAGTACTCCGCGTCACGTCGATCAACAGATCAGTCCTAACTACAGAGCTATCACATATTAACACTTATATTATCTTATATTATCTCATATTATCTCATTATCTTATATTCTCATCACATATTAACTGATATTATCTTATATTAACTGATATTATCTCATATTATCTTATATTCTCATCACATATTAACTTATATTAACTTATATTATCTTATATTAACTGATATTACTGTATTATCTTATATTACTGATATTACTTGTATTATCTTATGTTATATTAACTGATATTAACTTATATAACATTTATATTAACTTATATTATCTCATATTATCTTATATTATCTTATATTCTCCATCAGATCAGTCCTAACTACAGAACTATCTCATATTCTCCATCACATATTAACTTATATTAACTTATGTAACATTTATATCCTCAAATCACAAAGAGTTCAGGAACACAGATCTGATTCATTATGTCCCGTTACACCTCCACTGATGACGTAACCTGTGTGTGTGTGTGTGTGTGTGTGTGTGTGTGTGTGTGTGTGTGTGTGTGTCTCTCTATGTGTGTGTGTGTGTCTCTCTGTGTGTGTGTGTGTGTGTGTGTGTGTGTCTCTCTATGCGTGTGTGTGTGTGTGTGTGTGTGTGTGTGTGTGTGTGTGTGTGTCTCTCTATGTGTGTGTGTGTGTGTGTGTGTGTGTCTCTCTATGTGTGTGTGTGTGTGTGTGTGTGTGTGTGTGTGTCTCTCTATGTGTGTGTGTGTGTGTGTGTGTGTCTCTCTATGTGTGTGTGTGTGTGTGTCTCTCTGTGTGTGTGTGTGTGTGTGTGTGTCTCTCTATGCGTGTGTTGTGTGTGTGTGTGTGTGTGTGTGTGTGTGTGTGTGTGTGTGTGTCTCTCTATGTGTGTGTGTGTGTGTGTGTGTGTCTCTCTATGTGTGTTGTGTGTGTGTGTGTGTGTGTGTGTGTCTCTCTGTGTGTGTGTGTGTGTCTCTCTATGTGTGTGTGTGTGTGTGTGTGTGTGTGTGTGTCTCTCTATGTGTGTGTGTGTGTGTGTTGTGTCTCTCTATGTGTGTGTGTGTGTGTGTGTGTGTGTGTCTCTCTATGTGTGTGTGTGTGTGTGTGTGTGTGTGTGTGTGTGTGTGTGTGTGTGTGTGTGTCTCTCTATGTGTGTGTGTGTGTGTGTGTGTGTCTCTCTATGTGTGTGTGTGTGTCTCTCTATGTGTGTGTGTGTGTGTGTGTGTGTGTGTGTCTCTCTATGTGTGTGTGTGTGTGTGTGTGTGTATTAGATCCTCAGTATGAAGAGGACGATGATGAGATCACTCCAGATCTGTGGCAGGAAGCGTGCTGGATCGTCATCAGGTAACCTGGGGAGGAAATAAGCTCTTATTTTGACGGGTTCTCTCTCTGTTTCCAGCTCTTATTTTGACGGGTTCTCTCTCTGGCCCTCATTTATCAACCTGACTAGAAACCAGCGCAGACATCATCTGACGACAGACTCCATGTGTGATTCATGAAGCGTTCGTATCGCACCAATCAGAGCGTAAGAATGGTCGTACGTTGATAAATGCAGCGGCTGGAAACCATCGTAATTTAAATATCACGTCCCAATATATTCTGGGTTTTGAGGCCTCGCCCCTACAGTTTACGACATGGCGAGACGTAATCCGGCTGAGAAGCGGCTCTTCTCAGAGGTGGAGAGAAACCAGCTGATATCTCAGGTTCACTATTCGGCAGCCTGAGAGCTGGTATTAAAGGCTGGAGAAAGAATGCTGATTGAAAGAGATCACTGATGCAGTCAACAGTGTTGTAGTAGTAATCAGACTCCAGCTGAAGTTTATTTAATTTATACATCCTTGACATATGTATGCTATAGTCCTATAGTAATATAGGCTTATACTGCAATCTCTTAGGCCTACATGGTGTACCTATATTTAAATAAACCCACCGTAGCGGAGTTTATGCAGTGTCTTTCATTTTACTCGTGTTTTCATGAGTCAGAGCCAGGCAACAGCTGTGAGGAGAACCCCACAGGCTAAACTATGCTGCAGACTTTTTCTGCCGTGTATAGTATAGTATATAGCACCGCAAGTCCACACTGACTCCAAAACATGTGTACACAAGTTCAGACCAGACGTGAGATTGTTATCGCAGCCTACGCTCACGTTCAAATTGATAAATGCCGAGCTTTGCGTAGGAATCGGCGTACGCCCGTCCTGCGCCTGTTTTAGGTCGTACGCACATTTCTTAAATGAGGACCTCTGTTTGCAGCTCTTATTTTAACGAGTTCTCTCTCTCTGTTTCAGCTCTTATTTTGATGGTTTCCTCTCTCTGTTTCAGCTCTTATTTTAACGGTTCCTCTCTGTGTTTCAGCTCTTATTTTGATGGTTTCCTCTCTGTGTTTCAGCTCTTATTTTGACGGGTTCCTCTCTCTGTTTCAGCTCTTATTTTGACGGTCTCTCTGTGTTTCAGCTCTTATTTTGACGAGAAGGGGCTGGTGCGCCAGCAGCTGGACTCCTTCGATGATTCATCCAGATGTCGGTCCAGAGATCGTAGAAGACGCTCCGCCGATCGACCTGCAGCTGAGGCCCAGCACACATCTGGAGAGGTGGAGGAGCCGGTAAGAGGGGGGGGTAACATCTGGAGAGGTGGAGGAGCCAGTAAGAGGGGGGGGTAACATCTGGAGAGGTGGAGGAGCCAGTAAGAGCAACATCTGGAGAGGTGGAGGAGCCAGTACGAGGGGGGGGTAACATCTGGAGAGGTGGAGGAGCCAGTAAGAGGGGGGGGTAACATCTGGAGAGGTGGAGGAGCCAGTAGAGGGGGGGCAACATCTGGAGAGGTGGAGGAGCCGTAAGAGGGGGGGGTGGACACCCCCCATCAGTATGACCTCAGCGTGTTATCAGTATGACCTCAGCGTGACCTCAGTGTGCTTCCTGTTCCAGCCCCGTTACCTGCTGAAGTTCGAGCAGATCTACCTGTCCAAGCCGACCCACTGGGAGAGAGACGGAGCGCCGTCTCCCATGATGCCCAACGAAGCCCGGCTACGAACCTCACGTAAGTCTCGTTTCCTGTCAGCTGATCTCAGCGGCCTGTACCCGCGACCCTTTGAGTCAGGGTGACCTCTGACCCCCGCCCCTGCCCACCCTCACAGGTACTCGGCGCCGCTGTACGTGGACATCACCAAGACGATCATAAAGGAGGGCGAGGACCAGCTGCAGACACAGCACCAGAAGACGTTCATCGGGAAGATTCCCATCATGCTTCGCTCCACCTACTGTCTGCTGAGCGGCCTGACGGACAGAGACCTGTGTGAGCTCAACGAGTGTCCGCTCGACCCCGGCGGCTACTTCATCATCAACGGCTCCGAGAAGGTACGCTGTGACATCATCACGCCCCGCTGACATCATCGTGTGTGTGTGTCTCTGTGTGTGTGTGTGTGTGTTGTGTGTGTGTGTGTGTTGTGTGGTGTGTGTACCTCAGTATTTGACCAGCGTGGCTTTCTTTCCCAGGTTCTGATAGCTCAGGAGAAGATGGCCACCAACACGGTCTACGTGTTTGCCAAGAAGGACTCGAAGTACGCGTACACAGGCGAGTGCCGGTCCTGTTTGGAGAACTCGTCCCGTCCTACCAGCACCATCTGGGTCAGCATGATGGCCCGGGGGGGGCAGGTCAGTACTTAATTTACATCTTAGTCCATCTGGGGCTGAGACGCTTTCTGTCTCACCGCGGGGAAGAAGCTACGTATCCTAGCTACGAGTAACCCAGAGAGGATGTATTCTAGCTATGAGTAACTCAGAGAGGATGCATTCTAGCTACGCATAACTCACAGAGGATGCATTCTAGCTACGCGTAACTCCGAGAGGATGCATTCTAGCTACGCGTAACTCAGAGAGGATGCATTCTAGCTACGCGTAACTCCGAGAGGATGCATTCTAGCTACGAGTAACTCCGAGAGGATGCATTCTAGCTACGAGTAACTCCGAGAGGATGCATTCTAGCTACGCGTAACTCAGAGAGGATGCATTCTAGCTACGAGTAACTCCGAGAGGATGTATTGTAGCTATGAACGGCGTGCAGCCAGTAGCCAGTAACAGAGCTCAAACACGGCGTTCGTGGTTCGACTGGTAGGGGCTGTTTTCTAAGATGGTGGCTGCATGTAAACATGAACGCTACTGTCTTTATAATCCATCTGTTTAATAATCTGTCTGTACACTTCCAAAGTTCTCAGTGCTAGGGTTAGCATGTAGGGACCTCATGATGCTACCGTGGAAGTGTGGTGAGACAAATACAGATTTACCATCTGCCCCGAAAGCTAGCGTTAGCAGCTAACTACCGGTCAGCGGTAGCTTGTTTAAAGCTAGCGTTAGCAGCTAACTACCGGTCAGCGGTAGCTTGTTTAAAGCTAGCGTTAGCAGCTAACTACCGGTCAGCGGTAGCTTGTTTAAAGCTAGCATTAGCATTGTGCTCTGGAACTGTCCTTTAATGATGATTCTGACTGTGGTCGTCTCCCAGGGCGTGAAGAAGAGCGCCATCGGTCAGAGGATCGTGTCCACGCTGCCGTACATCCGACAGGAAGTGCCCATCATCATCGTGTTCAGAGCGCTGGGCTTCGTGTCCGACAGAGACATCCTGGAGCACATCATCTACGACTTCGACGACCCCGAGATGATGGAGATGGTCCGTTACGTCTCTTACTACACACACCTAGTACATTTATACTACATGACAACATACACACGAGATACTACTCATTCACTAGAATATTACACACCCAGTACCTTCATACTACATAACAACAAACGTACTACATACCAACAGTACACACACATAGTTATATATCTTCAATAGTTCATAACAGAAAGTCTGAAGATTCGTCTTCGAGGTCACACAAAACAGACAACTTAATAACTGTGTGTGATCTAAAGTATCGTGTACCAAGTCTGATTCTCAGTTATTGATGAGTGGTTGTTAGCCCCGCCCCCTGGGCCGTGATGTCACCGTGATGTCACCGCTGTGTTTCAGGTGAAGCCGTCTCTGGACGAGGCGTTTGTGATCCAGGAGCAGAACGTGGCGCTGAACTTCATCGGCTCCCGAGGAGCCAAGCCCGCGTGACCAAGGAGCGCCGGATCAAATACGCCAAAGAAGTCCTGCAGAAAGAAATGCTGCCACACGTCGGAGTCAGCGACTTCTGTGAGACCAAGAAGGCCTATTTCTTAGGGTGAGAGACACACTATACTACACACTACACACTACACACTACACACTACACACACACACTACATACTACACACTACACACTACACACACACACTACATACTACACACACTATATACTACACACTACATACTACACACTACATACTACACTACACATATATACTACACTACATACTACACACTACACACACACACTACATACTACACACACATATATACTACACACGTCGGAGTCAGCGACTTCAGTGAGACCAAGAAGGCCTATTTCTTAGGGTGAGAGACACACTATACTACACACTACACATACTACACGCTACACACACATCTATACTACACACATACTACACACTACACACACACACTACATACTACACACTACACACACACACTACATACTACACACACATATATACTACACACATACTACATACTACACACTACACACATACTACACACTACACACATATATATACTACACACATACTACACATACTACACGCTACACACACATATACTACACACATACTACACACATACTACACACTACATACTACACACATACACTACATACTACACACACATATATACTACACACATACTACACACACACACACTACATACTACACACACATATACTACACACATACTACACACTGCATACTACACACTACACATATATACTACACACATACTACACACACACACACTACATACTACACACACATATACTACACACATACTACACACTGCATACTACACACTACACATATATACTACACACATACTACACACATATACTACACACATACTACACACTACACACACTATATACTACACACTACATACTACACACACATATATATACTACACACATACTACACATACTACACACTATACACACACACTACACACTAAAGAAATGCTGCCACACGTCGGAGTCAGCGACTTCTGTGAGACCAAGAAGGCCTATTTCTTAGGGTGAGAGACACACTATACTACACACTACACATACTACACGCTACACACACATACTACACACACCCACACACACACACACACACACACACACACACACACACACACACACAGCCTCTCCTTGATTTCCTGTTTATGGAGAAGGAGAACCCAGAAATGAATCAGGGAAAATGCAACTCTTAATTGTACTGTATGTGTAACGGTCTGTATTGTGTGTAACAGTGTGTACTGTGTGTGTTTTCAGGTACATGGTCCACAGGTCTGTGTGTGTGTGTGTAACAGTGTGTATTGTGTGTGTGTTTTCAGGTACATGGTCCACAGGTTGCTGCTCGCCGCTCTCGGCAGAAGAGAGCTGGATGACAGAGATCACTACGGCAACAAGAGACTGGACCTGGCCGGGCCCCTATTGGCCTTCCTGTTCAGGGGGTGGGCTTCTTCTTACAACTATAACTTTAACACTCAGAAAACATAAACACTACTTTTATACACGTTAATATGTGAAATAAAGCGGATGATAAACTTTCAGGATGTTTAAGAACCTCCTGAAGGAGATCAGGATCTACGCTCAGAAGTTCATCGACCGAGGGAAAGACTTCAATCTGGAGCTCGCCATCAAAACCCGAATCATCTCTGACGGGCTGAAGTACTCGCTGGCCACTGGGAACTGGGGCGACGTGAAGAAGGCTCACCAGGCCCGCGCTGGCGTCTCCCAGGTCACACATCAGCCAAAACACATCACCCAAAACACATCAGCCACAACACATCAGCCAAAACACATCACCTAAAACACATCAGCCACAACACATCACCTAAAACACATCAGCCACAACACATCAGCCAAAACACATCACCCAGAACACATCAGCCACAACACATCACCCAGAACACATCACCCAGAACACATCACCCAGAAAACATCAGCCAAAACACATCAGCCAAAACACATCAGCCAAAACACATCAGCCAGAACACATCAGCCAGAACACATCAGCCAAAACACATCAGCCACAACACATCAGCCAAAACACATCAGCCACAACACATCAGCCAAAACACATCACCCAGAACACATCAGCCACAACACATCACCCAGAACACATCAGCCAGAACACATCAGCCAAAACACATCAGCCAGAACACATCAGCCACAACACATCAGCCACAACACATCAGCCAAAACACATCAGCCACAACACATCAGCCAAAACACATCAGCCACAACACATCACCCACAACACATCACCCAGAACACATCAGCCAGAACACATCAGCCAGAACACATCAGCCAAAACACATCAGCCAAAACACATCAGCCAGAACACATCAGCCAAAACACATCACCTAAAACACATCACCCAGAACACATCACCCAGAAAACATCAGCCAAAACACATCAGCCAAAACACATCAGCCACAACACATCAGCCACAACACATCAGCCAAAACACATCAGCCAGAACACATCAGCCAAAACACATCAGCCAGAACACATCAGCCAGAACACATCAGCCAGAACACATCAGCCAGAACACATCACCCAGAACACATCAGCCAGAACACATCAGCCAAAACACATCACCCAGAACACATCACCAAACATCTTCATTAACAACATAACCAAACGGTTTGGTTTCTCCTTCCTGCAGGTGCTGAACCGCCTGACCTTCGCCTCCACTCTGTCTCACCTCCGGCGAGTAAACTCTCCTATCGGCAGAGACGGGAAGCTGGCCAAACCGCGACAGCTGCACAACACGCTGTGGGGGATGGTGTGTCCTGCCGAGACGCCAGAGGTAAAACACAGAACTAAAACCAGTCAAAATGGTTTCCATATTCCTTCTACAGATCACAGAACTAAAACAGATAGAAAGGCTATTGATCGTTTGCCTTGGTCATTTGATTGGGACACAACAAAATGGTGGTTGTTAGTTGTCGCAGCTTGCTTGGAGGAGAGCTCATAGACGTGTATATATATATATATATTATTAGGGCCGGGACTTTAACGCGTTAATTAAGATTAATTAATTACGGGACTTTAACGCGTTAATTAATTACGCAAAAAATAAATAACATAATTTTAACCACACTTATTTTTGCACCGCGGAACGTTTTTCATGAATAGTTTCGACGGACCGATTATACTGGAGCACCAACTAGCGTTCTTGACCTCCGACAACAACAAACCACAGTGAACATGAACGAAGAAGCTGACGAGACCGCTTTGCTTGGCCCCGTGGATGGGAAATTTTGTTTTAAAAACGAAAGGATGGAAGCGTCGACAAGAGCATGGTTGTGTTCAAGCTATGCAACAAGGAATCACCGCAGCACATCGAGCCTCAAATATCACCTCAACGCAAAACACATAGGAGTTAGCGTGGACGTTAGCCCGACCGATTAAAATGAGATTAATTTCGATTAATTAATTACAAAGCCTCTATTAATTAGATTATTTTTTTAATCGAGTCCCGCCCTAATAATATATGTATATATATATATATATATATATATATACACACACACAGTACGTACATACTGTATATGTCTATTAGAGGTGTTGAAATTAATCAAATAATCGATGCATTGAATCGTGGACATGGACGATGCTGCATCAATATCGGCCAGGACATAATCCATTATTTCTGTTTAATTTAATGTAGGCCTAACAACATTTCTGTTTACATATTCTGGGATGTTTTGCACATTCAGGAAGTGCCATGTGCTCAGTGCTGTAGTTTTATGTATCCAGTTTATTTAGTATTAGAGCTCTGCAGAATGTTTTGTTGTTGAAGCTTGAAAAGCTATGATTAAATATCCTCTATGGCTTTAATAGAAACACGATTTGATGCATCGAGATATCGAATCGAAGACCTGATAATCATAATCAAATCGGGAGATCAGTGAATATGCACACCTCTAATGTCTATACATATACATGTATATTTGTAGGTGTATATTGATGTATATTCCTGTGTTTCTGTGTTCCAGGGCCACGCTGTAGGTCTGGTGAAGAACTTGGCCCTCATGGCCTACATCTCCGTCGGCTCGCAGCCGTCTCCCATCCTGGAGTTCCTGGAGGAGTGGAGCATGGAGAACCTGGAGGAGATCTCTCCGGCCGCCATCGCAGAGTCAGTCGCTGCTTTAAATACATATCACAGTCTCAGCATTTAGTTTCTCTGTTTGTGTTTATGTTTCAGACACTAATATCTTTGTGTTTATATGTTTCAGACACTAATATCTTTGTGTTTATGTTTCAGACACTAAGATCTTTGTGTTTATATGTTTCAGACACTAATATCTTTGTGTTTATATGTTTCAGACACTAATATCTTTGTGTTTATGTTTCAGACACTAATATCTTTGTGTTTATGTTTCAGACACTAAGATCTTTGTGTTTATGTTTCAGACACTAAGATCTTTGTGTTTATATGTTTCAGACACTAAGATCTTTGTGTTTACATGTTTCAGACACTAAGATCTTTGTGTTTACATGTTTCAGACACTAAGATCTTTGTGTTTACATGTTTCAGACACTAAGATCTTTGTGTTTATGTTTCAGACACTAAGATCTTGTGTTTACATGTTTCAGACACTAAGATCTTTGTGTTTATATGTTTCAGACACTAAGATCTTTGTGTTTACATGTTTCAGACACTAGATCTTTGTGTTTACATGTTTTCAGACACTAAGATCTTTGTGTTTACATGTTTCAGACACTAAGATCTTTGTGTTTATATGTTTCAGACACTAAGATCTTTGTGTTTATATGTTTCAGACACTAAGATCTTTGTGTTTACATGTTTCAGACACTAAGATCTTTGTGTTTATATGTTTCAGACACTAAGATCTTTGTGTTTACATGTTTCAGTGCCACTAAGATCTTTGTGAACGGCTGCTGGGTGGGAATCCACAAAGATCCCGAACAGCTGATGAACACGCTGAGGAAGCTCCGCAGACAGATGGACATCATCGTCTCCGAGGTAACCAAACGCTCATCATTACAGATTATCTCATAACAGACTGATATGTTTCTTATTTTACTTCTTAAAGTACCAGTATCAGATCAGGAGTTAGTCAGGACACTTAGGAGTAGGCCTAGACCACACTCTATCATTCATAGAGACACAACGTAGGTCTAGACCACACTCTATCATTCATAGAGACAAGAATTTCCCTCGAGCAAGCGTTTGGTGCAACCGTGGTGAGGAAAACCTTGCTTTAGGGCGAAACCTCGGGCAGAACCTGGCTCTTGGTGGGACCATCTGTCGCTGTAGCCAGCTGCTGTTTATTATTTTAAGGAAACTGTTTATTGGGTGGTTTTAGAGAAGAAGGCCTTCAGCAGGAAGTGATGGAAGGACAGATTTGGGACATCAGAAAGTTCTGAGAGACGTTTGGTCTGCACAGGATATTAAATGTCCCCAGCCGTGTCCTCTATACAGATATATGTTAATATTTAAACAGATAAATAATAAGATATATAGCGTCGTATATATAATATAATATGTTTTAGGTGTCGATGATCCGAGACATCCGAGAGCGAGAGATCAGAATCTACACGGACGCCGGACGGATCTGCCGGCCGCTGCTGATCGTAGAGAAACAGAAACTGCTGCTGAAGAGACGACACATCGACCAGCTGAAGGAGCGGGAGTACAACAACTACAGGTAAGACCTCTGGCACAAGTACAGGTACAAGTACAGGTAAGACCTCCGGCACAAGTACAGGTAAGACCTCCGGTACAAGTACAGGTACAAGTACAGGTAAGACCTCCGGCACAAGTACAGGTAAGACCTCCGGTACAAGTACAGGTACAAGTACAGGTAAGACCTCCGGTACAGCTACGAAAAAACTACTGAACTACAGGGAAACTACGGAGAACTGCAGGTTACAACTGCAGTTTGCTGACTGTTTCTGCAGACTTTGATGATTCTTCCCGTAGATTTTGTCCGTTGATCTTTTAGGGTCCTATCGTGCACCCAGCGCAATTGACTTTGTACACTGACGCATGTATCATTCCTATTTTGCACCCGACACACAGCGACTTTTCCCTCCACAGACTCACGGCGGTAAATTAGGGAATGAACTTGCTCTCTCCCGGGGCGGTTCAGGAAAAGAGGAGGCATGTTCCGGCGCAAACGTTCCCTGGTGCTATTATTCAGTTTCAGAAACATTTCCGCCACAGACCAGGAAAAACCTAGTCTAAAGTCATTGCGTGTTATTCAGATGCTATTTTAAGGGGCATGCTTGGCCATATGTAGAGTGTGCACCGCGCATACACTTTGCTTCTCTCATCTCACGGACCCAGCAGTTATACATACATACATACATAATACAAGGAAACATATGACCTTGTTTTACACAACATTTCCATGAGTCTTGATGTGTTGATGACATAAATGAGGAAATATTAGAGGACTTAAGGAGATGTGATGTTGAGCTGCATGTGCCGATGCCCCAGCAGCAGCAGCACGGGAGAGGAGAGACAGAAGAGCTGCATCGTCTACAGTGAGGTCATCTCGGTCTGATGTTAGACTACACTGCAAACATATCACCATGCATTCATAACCTCGTGATTCAGTGAGAGTGAGCCCAAAACATCGAAATTATGTTTTTTGTGACATTCTTTATTTACATTTTGTCAAAAAGAAAAATCATAGCAAATGTCAGTCTCCTCGGCTGTGAACCGCTCCTGGCGTGCGCCCATGGATGTATTGAGAGTGTGCGCCTAATCCGCCATTATAATAGCAATCCACCATTATAATAGCTATCCACCATTATAATAGCTATCCACCATTATAATAGCTATCCGCCATTATAGTAGCAATCCGCCATTATAATAGCTATCCACCATTATAATAGCTATCCACCATTATAATAGCTATCCACCATTATAATAGCTATCCGCCATTATAGTAGCAATCCGCCATTATTGCACGTTACTCCCAAACCACCCCTATGAGTAATGTAGCTACTTCAGACCAACCCATTTTAGATTTGCGTCGGGCGCAAGAGTCATTTATCCCGCCGGTATCATAGCAACAGCACCCGAGATCCGCCCACAAAGCTACTTGCGTTTGGCTTTTGATACTCGCATTTCAGATCGTTAAAATACAGCCCTTAGAGTTTGTCTGTTGTGTCTGTGGTCAGCTGGCAGGATCGTCTGTATCTGTACTAGTAGTAGTAGTAGTAGTAACGCTGTGTGTTGTGTCTGTGGTCAGCTGGCAGGATTGTCTGTATCTGTACTAGTAGTAGTAGTAGTACTGGTACTGGTACTAGTAGTAATACTAGTAGTAACGCTGTGTGTTGTGTCTGTGGTCAGCTGGCAGGATTGTCTGTATCTGTACTAGTAGTAGTAGTAGTACTGGTACTGGTACTAGTAGTAATACTAGTAGTAACGCTGTGTGTTGTGTCTGTGGTCAGCTGGCAGGATCTGGTGGCGAGCGGCGTGGTTGAGTACATCGATACTCTGGAGGAGGAGACGGTGATGCTGGCCATGACGCCTGACGACCTCCAGGAGAAGGGCGTGGCCTACTGCTCCACCTACACGCACTGTGAGATCCACCCATCCATGATCCTGGGAGTCTGTGCTTCCATCATCCCCTTCCCCGACCACAACCAGGTATTATTATTATTATTATTATTATTATTATTATTATTATTATTATCATTATTATTATTATTATTATTATCATTATCATTATTATTATCATTATCATTATCATTATCATTATTATTATTATTATTATTATTATTATTATTATCATTATCATTATCATTATTATTATTATTATTATTATTATTATCATTATTATTATTATCATTATTATTATCATCATTATTATTATTATCATTATTATTATTATTATTATTATCATCATTATTATTATCATTATTATTATTATTATTATTATCATCATTATTATTATCATTATTATTATTATTATTATTATCATCATTATTATTATTATTATTATCATCATTATTATTATCATTATTATCATTATTATTATTATTATTATTATCATTATTATCATTATTATTATTATTATTATTATCATTATTATTATTATTATCATTATTATTATTATCATTATTATTATAACCCATCCATGATCCTGGGAGTCTGTGCTTCTATCATCCTATCTGCTACCTGTCTGTCTAACGCTCTGCTAACTGTCTAACTCTCTGCTAACTGTCTAACTCTCTGCTGTCTATCTCTCTGCTAACTGTCTATCTCCTCTGCTAACTGTCTATGTCTCTGCTACTGTCTAACTCTCTGCTAACTGTCTGTCTTTCTGCTAACTGTCTAACCCATCCTGTGAAGAATATTTTGGTGTTGACACCGTACTCAGTGATCTACTCTTGTTCTAGTCTCCCAGAACACGTACCAGTCTGCCATGGGGAAACTCTCTGCTAATTATATTTATATTATTATTATATATATTATATTACATTATATTATATTATAATACACCGTACTCAGTGATCTACTCTTGGTCTAGTCTCCCAGGAACACGTACCAGTCTGCCATGGGGAAACAGGCCATGGCGTCTACATCACCAACTTCCACGTTCGGATGGACACGCTGGCCCACGTGTTGTACTACCCTCAGAAACCGCTGGTCACCACCAGATCCATGGAGTACCTGCGCTTCAGAGAGCTGCCCGCAGGTAACACACACACCTGGACAGGCAGGACCAAAGCTCAGTGGATAGTTCACAGAAATCCCTACATTATTCAGCTTCCTGTACGAATATATATATATATATATATATATATATATATATATATATATATATATATATATATATATATATATATATATATATAATATGAAAATGTAACTCTGGTTTCAGTTCCAGAAGAGTTGACTGTCGTCAGTTCATGACGGTCATCTGAGTGTGAACGGTAACACTCAGAGTGGAGCTTCAGACCCGTAGGATCACTGAACAATGTGACAGTTCACTGATGAACATAATTCAATATACAATATAATCTAGTCAATGTCTAGACCCTCCTCCACAGCTCTGTGGAGGAGGGTCTGACTAGTCCTCTCAGCATTCCTGGATGGGAGAACAACCTGCTCTGGTTGATTGACATTTCTTTAAGCCAATCAGAATGATCGTGGGCGGGGCTATGCTCCGGACGGAGCCACGTGCCTCTGCTAATAGTCTCAGGAAGGAACTGGTTCTGGGGGGACATGTGGACGATCAGAAGTATTTTAGTCAGAGGGACAGATAGTCTAGCTAGCTGTCTGGATTTACCCTGCAGAGATCTGAGGAGCAGTTAACCATAGTCCTCACAAATCCACCGGAGGTTAGAACGCCAACACAGAGAC
>NW_023396286.1:27500-45477 GCF_008315115.2 Sander lucioperca
GGATTGTTCCGCCGCCGCCGGAGGTTCCTCATTTAGGCCGGCTGTCCGTCACACCTCCCTTCCTCTTCCTCTGTTCTAACCTCTAAGCTAATGTTTTTACACAAACGTAGAACAAAGTGCAAAAACATCAGAAAAGGCAACGAAAACATTGAAATAAATAAATAAACTAAATAAGCATAAACAAATGGTCAATGTGCCAAAGTCAGGAATAAGTTACAAAAAACTTAAAAACACTTCATGGTTGCTCCGGTGCCGCCAGATGTCCGTCCCCTTCCTCTGTCTCTGTGTTGGCGTTCTAACCTCCGGTGGATTTGTGAGGACTATGGTTAACTGCTCCTCAGATCTCTGCAGGGTAAATCCAGACAGCTAGCTAGACTATCTGTCCCTCTGACTCAAATACTTCTGATCGTCCACATGTCCCCCCAGAACCAGTTTCCTTCCTGAGACTATTTAGCAGAGGCACTGTGGCTCCGTCCGGAGCATAGCCCCCGCCCACGATCATTCTGATTGGCTTAAAGAAATGTCAATCAACCAGAGCAGGTTGTTCTCCCATCCAGGAATGCTGAGAGGACTAGTCAGACCCTCCTCCACAGAGCTGTGGAGGAGGGTCTAGACATTGACTAGATTATATTGTATATTGAATTATGTTCATCAGTGAACTGTCACATTGTTCAGTGATCCTACGGGTCTGAAGCTCCACTCTGAGTGTTACCGTTCACACTCAATGACCCGTCATGAACTGACTGACAGTCAACTCTTCCTGAACTGAAACCAGAGTTACATTTTTCATATATATATATATATATATATATATATATATATATATATATATATATCTATTATATATATTATATATATATATATATATTCGTACAGGAAGCTGAATAATGTAGGGATTTCTGTGAACTATCCCTGAGCTTTGGTCCTGCCTGTCCCAGGTGTGTGTGTTACCTGCGGCAGCTCTCTGAAGCGCAGGTACTCCATGGATCTGGTGGTGACCAGCGTTTTCTGAGGGTAGTACAACACGTGGGCCAGCGTGTCCATCCGAACGTGGAATTGGTGATGTAGACCGCCCATGGCCTGTTTCCCCATGGCAGACTGGTACGTGTTCCTGGGAGACTAGACCAAGAGTAGATCACTGAGTACGGTGTATTATATATAATATAATGTATATAATATATATAATAATAATAAATTATATTAGCAGAGAGTTTCCCCTGGCAGACTGGTACGTGTTCCGTGGAGACTAGAACAAGAGTAGATCACTGAGTACGGTGTCAACACCCAAATATTCTTTCACAGATGGGTTAGACAGTTAGCAGAAAGACAGACAGTTAGCAGAGAGTTAGACAGTTAGCAAGACATAGACAGTTTAGCAGAGAGATAGACAGTTAGCAGAGAGATACAGCAGAGAGTTAGACAGTTAGCAGAGAGTTAGACGTTAGCAGAGCGTTAGACAGACAGGTAGCAGATAGGATGATAGAAGCACAGACTCCCAGGATCATGGATGGGTTATAATAATAATGATAATAATAATGATAATAATAATAATAATGTAATAATAATAATAATAATCCTGATAATAATGATATATAATTAATAATAATAATGTAATATGATCATAATAATGATGATAATAATAATATAATAATGATGATATATAATATAATAATATGATAATAATATGATGATAATATAATAATATATAATGATAATAATAATGATGATAATAATAATACTAATATAATGATAATATAATAATGATGATAATAATAATGATAATCATAATAATGATAATAATAATAATCTAATATACTAATGATAATGAAATGATACATAATATATAATAATAATAATAATATAATGATAATGATAATGATATGATAATATAATGATATAATAATAATCATATATATGATAATAATAATAATAATAATATAATATAATAATAATAATACCTGGTTGTGGTCGGGGAAGGGATGATGAAGCACAGACTCCCAGGATCATGGATGGTGGATCTCACAGTGCGTGTAGGTGGAGCAGTAGGCCACGCCCTCTCCTGGAGGTCGTCAGGCGTCATGGCCAGCATCACCGTCTCCTCCTCCAGAGTATCGATGTACTCACCACGCCGCTCGCCACCAGATCCTGCCAGCTGACCACAGACACAACACACACAGCGTTACTACTATATTACTACTAGTACCAGTACCAGTACTACTACTACTACTAGTACAGATACAGACAATCCTGCCAGCTGACCACAGACACAACACACAGCGTTACTACTAGTATACTACTAGTACCAGTACCAGTACTACTACTACTACTAGTACAGATACAGACAATCCTGCCAGCTGACCACAGACACCACACACAGCGTTACTACTACTACTACTACTATACAGATACAGACATCCTGCCAGCTGACCACAGACACAACAGACAAACTCTAAGGGCTGTATTTTAACGATCTGAAATGCGAGTATCAAGCCAAACGCAAGTAGCTTTGTGGGCGATCTCGGTGCTGTGCTATGATACCGGCGGGATAATGACTCTGCGCCCGACTCAAATCTAAAATGGGTTGGTCTGAAGTAGCTACATTACTCATAGGGGTGGTTTTGGGAGTAACGTGCAATATGGCGGATGCTACTATATGGCGGATAGCTATTATAATGGTGGATAGCTATTATAATGGTGGATAGCTATTATAATGGTGGATAGCTATTATAATGGCGGATTGCTACTATAATGGGCGGATAGCTATTATAATGTGGATAGCTATTATAATGGTGGATAGCTATTATAATGTGGATTGCTATTATAATGGCGGATTAGGCGCACACTCTCATACATCCATGGCGCACGCCAGGAGCGGTTCACAGCCGAGGAGACTGACATTTGCTATTGATTTTTCTTTTGACAAAATGTAAATAAAGAAATGTCACAAAAACATAATTTCCGATGTTTTGGGCTCACTCTCACTGAATCACGAGGTTATGAATGCATGGTGATATGTTTGCAGTGTAGTCTAACATCAGACCGAGATGACCTCACTGTAGACGATGCAGCTCTTCTGTCTCTCCTCTCCCGTGCTGCTGCTGCTGGGGCATCGGCACATGCAGCTCAACATCACATCTCCTTAAGTCCTCTATATTTCCTCATTTATGTCATCACACATCAAAGACTCATGGAATGTTGTGTAAAACAAGGTCATATGTTTCCTTGTATTTATGTATGTATGTTGTATAACTGCTGGGTCCGTGAGATGAAGAAGCAAAGTGTATGCGCGTGCACACTCTACATTATGGCCAGCATGCCCCTTAAAATAGCATCTGAATAACACGCAATGACTTTAGACTAGGTTTTCCTGGTCTGTGGCGGAAATGTTTTCTGAAACTGATATAGCACCAGGGACGTTTGCGCCGGAACATGCCTCCTCTTTTTCCTGAACCGCCCCCGGGAGAGCAAGTTCATTCCCTAATTTCACCGCCGTGAGTCTTGGAGGGAAAAGTCCGCTGTGTGTCGGGTGCAAAATAGGAATGATACATGCGTCAGTGTACAAGTCAATTGCGCTGGTGCACGATAGGACCCTAAAGATCAACGACAAATCTACGGAAGATCATCAAGTCTGCAGAAACAGTCAGCAAACTGCAGTTGTAACCTGCAGTTCTCCGTAGTTTCCCTGTAGTTCAGTAGTTTTTCGTAGCTGTACCGAGGTCTTACCTGTACTTGTACCTGTACTTGTACCGAGGTCTTACCTGTACTTGTGCCGAGGTCTACCTGTACTTGTACCTGTACTTGTACCGGAGGTCTTACCTGTACTTGTGCCGGAGGTCTTACCTGTACTTGTCCTGTACTTGTGCCAGAGGTCTTACCTGTAGTTGTTGTACTCCCGCTCCTTCAGCTGGTCGATGTGTCGTCTCTTCAGCAGCAGTTTCTGTTTCTCTTACGATCAGCAGCGGCCGGCAGATCCGTCCGGCGTCCGTGTAGATTCTGATCTCTCGCTCTCGGATGTCTCGGATCATCGACACCTACAACATATTATATTATATATACGACGCTATATATCTTATTATTTATCTGTTTAAATATTAACATATATCTGTATAGAGGACACGGCTGGGGACATTTTAATATCCTGTGCAGACCAACGTCTCTCAGAACTTTCTGATGTCCCAAATCTGTCCTTCCATCACTTCCTGCTGAAGGCCTTCTTCTCTAAACCACCCCAATAACAGTTTCCTTAAATAATAAACAGCAGCTGGCTACAGCGACAGATGGGTCCCACCAGAGCCAGGTTCTGCCCGAGGTTTCGCCCTAAGCAGGTTTTCCTCACCACGGTTGCACCAAACGCTTGCTCGAGGGAAATTCTTGTCTCTATGAATGATAGAGTGTGGTCTAGCCCTACGTTGTGTCTCTATGAATGATAGAGTGTGGTCTAGGCCTACTCCTAAGTGTCCTGACTACTCCTGATCTGATACTGGTACTTTAGAAGTAAAATAAGAAACATATCAGTCTGTTATGAGATATCTGTAATGATGAGCGTTTGGTTACCTCGAGACGATGATGTCCATCTGTCTGCGGAGCTTCCTCAGCGTGTTCATCAGCTGTTCGGGATCTTTGTGGATTCCCACCCAGCAGCCGTTCACAAAGATCTTAGTGGCACTGAAACATGTAACACAAAGATCTTAGTGTCTGAAACATATAAACACAAAGATCTTAGTGTCTGAAACATGTAAACACAAAGATCTTAGTGTCTGAAACATATAACACAAAGATCTTAGTGTCTGAAACATATACACACAAGATCTTAGTGTCTGAAACATGTAACACACAGATCTTAGTGTCTGAAACATGTAAACACAAAGATCTTAGTGTCTGAAACATGTAAACACAAAGATCTTAGTGTCTGAAACATATAAACACAAAGATCTTAGTGTCTGAAACATGTACACACAAGATCTTAGTGTCTGAAACCATAAACACAAAGATCTTAGTGTCTGAAACATGTAAACACAAAGATCTTAGTGCTGAAACATGTAAACACAAAGATCTTAGTGTCTGAAACATGTAAACACAAGATCTTAGTGTCTGAAACATATAAACACAAAGATCTTAGTGTCTGAAACATATAACACAAAGATCTTAGTGTCTGAAACATAAACACAAAGATATTAGTGTCTGAAACCTAAACACAAAGATATTAGTGTCTGAAACATATAAACACAAGATATTAGTGTCTGAAACATATAAACACAAAGATCTTAGTGTCTGAAACATAAACACAAAGATATAGTGTCTGAACCTATAAACACAAAGATATTAGTGTCTGAAACATAAACACAAACAGAGAAACTAAATGCTGAGACTGTGATATGTATTTAAGCAGCGACTGACTCTGCGATGGCGGCCGGAGAGATCTCCTCCAGGTTCTCCATGCTCCACTCCTCCAGGAACTCCAGGATGGGAGACGCTGCGAGCCGACGGAGATGTAGGCCATGAGGGCCAGTTCTTCACAGACCTACAGCGTGGCCCTGGAACACAGAACACAGGAATATCATCAATATACACCTACAAATATACATGTATATGTATAGACATTAGAGGTGTGCATATTCACTGATCTCCCGATTTGATTATGATTATCAGGTCTTCGATTCGATATCTCGATGCATCAATCGTGTTTCTATTAAAGCCATAGAGGATATTTAATTCATAGCTTTTCAGCTTCCACAACAAAACATTCTGCAGAGCTCTAATACTAAATAAACTGGATACATAAAACTACAGCACTGAGCACATGGCACTTCCTGAATGTGCAAACATCCCAGAATATGTAAACAGAAATGTTGTTAGCCTACATTAATTAAACAGAATAATGGATTATGTCCTGGCCGATTATTGATGCAGCATCGTCCATGTCCACGATTCAATGCAATCGATTATTTGATTAATTTCACACCTCTAATAGACATATACAGTATGTACGTACTGTGTGTGTGTATATATATATATATATAGTATTATACATATTTTATTAGGCCGGACTCGATAAAAAATTAATCTAATTAATTAGAGGCTTTGTAATTATTAATCGAAATTAATCTCATTTTAATCGGTCGGGCTAACGTCCACGCTAACTCCTATGTGTTTTGCGTTGAGGTGATATTTGAGGCTCGATGTGCTGCGGTGATTCCTTGTTGCATAGCTTGAACACAACCATGCTCTTGTCGACGCTTCCATCCTTTCGTTTTTTAAAACAAAATTTCCCATCCCCGGGGCCAAGCAAAGCGGTCTCTCGTCAGCTTCTTCGTTCATGTTCACTGTGGTTTGTTGTTGTCGAGTCAAGAACGCTAGTGTGCTCCAGTATAATCGGTCCGTCGAAACTATTCATTTGAAAACGTTCCGCGGTGCAAAATAAGTGTGGTTACAATTATGTTATTTATTTTTTGCGTAATTAATTAACGCGTTAAAGTCCCGTAATTATTAATCTTAATTAACGCGTTAAAGTCCCGGCCCTAATATATATATATATATATATACACGTCTATGAGCTCTCCTCCAAGCAAGCTGCGACAACTAACAACCCCATTTTGTTGTGTCCCAATCAATGACCAAGGCAAACGATCAATAGCCTTCTATCTGTTTTAGTTCTGTGATCTGTAGAGGATATGGAAACCATTTTGACTGGTTTTAGTTCTGTGTTTTACCTCTGGCGTCTCGGCAGGACACACCATCCCCCACAGCGTGTTGTGCAGCTGTCGCGGTTTGGCCAGCTTCCCGCTCTGCCGATAGGAGAGTTTACCTCGCCGGAGGTGAGACAGAGTGGAGGCGAAGGTCAGGCGGTTCAGCACCTGCAGGAAGGAGAAACCAAACCGTTTGGTTATGTTGTTAATGAGATGTTTGGTGATGTGTTCTGGGTGATGTGTTTTGGCTGATGTGTTCTGGCTGATGTGTTTCTGGGTGATGTGTTCTGGCTGATGTGTTCTGGCTGATGTGTTCTGGCTGATGTGTTTCTGGCGATGTGTTTTGGCTGATGTGTTCTGGCTGATGTGTTTTGGCTGATGTGTTGTGGCTGATGTGTTGTGGCTGATGTGTTTTGGCTGATGTGTTTTGGCTGATGTTTTCTGGGTGATGTGTTCTGGGTGATGTGTTTTAGGTGATGTGTTTTTGGCTGATGTGTTCTGGCTGATGTGTTTTGGGCTGATGTGTTTTGGCTGATGTGTTCTGGCTGATGTGTTTCTGCTGATGTGTTCTGGTGATGTTTGTGGTGATGTGTTGTGGCTGATGTGTTTTGGCTGATGTGTTGTGGCTGATGTGTTTTGGCTGATGTGTTGTGGCTGATGTGTTTGTGGCTGATGTGTTCTGGCTGAGTGTTTTGGCTGATGTGTTCTGGCTGATGTGTTCTGGGTGATGTGTTGTGCTGATGTGTTCTGGTGATGTGTTTTGGCTGATGTGTTGTGGCTGATGTGTTTTGGCTGATTTTGTGGGCTGATGTGTTTTGGCTGATGTGTTCTGGCTGATGTGTTCTGGCTGATGTGTTTTGGCTGATGTGTTTTGGCTGATGTGTTTTGGCTGATGTTTTTCTGGGTGATGTGTTCTGGGTGATGTGTTCTGGGTGATGTGTTGTGGCTGATGTGTTCTGGTGATGTGTTTTGGCTGATGTGTTGTGGCTGATGTTTTTAGGTGATGTGTTGTGGCTGATGTGTTTTTAGGTGATGTGTTTTGGCTGATGTGTTGTGGCTGATGTGTTTTGGGTGATGTGTTTGGCTGATGTGTGACCTGGGAGACGCCAGCGCGGGCCTGGTGAGCCTTCTTCACGTCGCCCCAGTTCCCAGTGGCCAGCGAGTACTTCAGCCCGTCAGAGATGATCGGGTTTTTGATGGCTAGCTCCAGATTGACGTCTTTCCCTCGGTCGATGAACTTCTGAGCGTAGATCCTGATCTCCTTCAGGAGGTTCTTAAACATCCTGAGTTTATCATCCGCTTTATTTCACATATTAACGTGTATAAAAGTACGTGTTTATGTTTCCTGAGTGTTAAAGTTATAGTGTAAGAGAAGCCCCACCCCCTGAACAGGAAGCCAATAGGGGCCCGCCAGGTCCAGTCTCTTGTTGCCGTAGTGATCTCTGTCATCCAGCTCTCTTCTGCCGAGAGGCGGCGAGCAGCACCTGTGACCATGTACCTGAAACACACACACAATACACACTGTTACACACACACACACAGACCTGTGGACCATGTACCTGAAAACACACACAGTACACACTGTTACACACAATACAGACCGTTACACATACAGTACAATTAAGAGTTGCATTTTCCCTGATTCATTTCTGGGTTCTCCTTCTCCATAACAGGAAATCAAGGAGAGCGTGTGTGTGTGTGTTGTGTGTGTGTGTGTGTGTGGTGTGTGTGTGTGGGTGTGTGTAGTATGTGTGTGTAGCGTGTAGTATGTGTAGTGTGTAGTATAGTGTGTCTCTCACCCTAAGAAATAGCCTTCTTGGTCTCACAGAAGTCGCTGACTCCGACGTGTGGCAGCATTTCTTTAGTGTGTAGTGTGTGTGTATAGTGTGTAGTATGTGTAGTATGTGTGTAGTATATATATGTGTGTGTAGTATGTAGTGTGTAGTATATAGTGTGTGTAGTGTGTAGTATGTGTGTAGTATATGTGTGTAGTATGTGTGTAGTATATATGTGTAGTGTGTAGTATGCAGTGTGTAGTATGTGTGTAGTATATGTGTGTGTAGTATGTAGTGTGTGTGTGTGTAGTATGTGTGTAGTCTATATTGTGTAGTGGTAGTATGCAGTGTGTAGATGTGTGTAGTATATGTGTGTGTAGTAGTGTAGTGTGTGTGTGTGTCGTATGTGTGTATTATATATGTGTGTGTAGTATGTAGTGTATGTGTGTAGTATTAGTGTGTGTAGTATGTGTGTATGTTGTGTAGTATATGTGTGTGTAGCGTGTAGTATGTTGTAGTATGTGTGTAGTATATATGTGTGTAGTGTGTACTGTGTGTAGTGGTTATATGGTATGTGTGTAGTATATATGTGTGTGTAGTATGTGTGTGTGTGTGAGTTGTGTCAGTATGTAGTGTGTGTGTGTAGTGTGTAGTATGTTGTAGTAGATGTTGTTGTGTAGCGTGTAGTATGTGTAGTGTGTGTATAGTGTGTCTCTCACCTAAGAAATAGGCCTCTTGGTCTCACTGAAGTCGCTGACTCCGACGTGTGTAGTTATAGTGTGTGTGTAGTATGTAGTGTGTGTGTGTATGTGTAGTATGTAGTGTAGTATATATTTGTAGGTAGTATGTAGTGTGTAGTATGTAGTGTGTAGTATATAGTGTGTGTAGTATGTAGTGTGTGTGTGTAGTGTGTAGTGTGTAGTATGTAGTGTGTGTGTGTAGTGTGTAGTGTGTAGTGTGTAGTGTGTATATAGTGTGTCTCTCACCCTAAGAATAGCCTTCTTGGTCTCCACAGTCGCTGACTCCGACGTGTGGCAGCATTCTTTCTGCAGGACTTCTTGGCGTATTTGATCCGGCGCTCCTTGGTCACGCCGGGCTTGGCTCCTCGGGAGCCGATGAAGTTCACGCCACGTTCTGCTCCTGGATCACAACGCCTCGTCCAGAGACGGCTTCACCTGAAACACAGCGGTGACATCACGTGACATCACGGCCCAGGGGCGGGGCTAACAACCACTCATCAATAACTGAGAATCAGACTTGGTACACGATACTTAGATCACACACAGTTATTAAGTTGTCTGTTTTGTGTGACCTCGAAGACGAATCTTCAGACTTTCTGTATGAACTATTGAAGATATATAACTATGTGTTTGTACTGTTGGTATGTAGTACGTTTGTTGTTAGTAGTATGAAGTACTGGGTGTAATATTCTAGTGAATGAGTAGTATCTCTTGTGTATGTTGTCATGTAGTATAATGTACTAGGTGTGTGTAGTAAGAACGTAACGGACCATCTCCATCATCTCGGTCGTCGAAGTCGTAGATGATGTGCTCCCAGGATGTCTCTGTCGGACACGAAGCCAGCGCTCTGAACACGATGATTATGGGCACTTCCTGTCGGATGTACGGCAGCGTGGACACGATCCTCTGACCGATGGCGCTCTTCTTCACCCTGGGAGACGACCACAGTCCAGAATCATCATAAAGACAGTTCCAGAGCACAATGGCTAATGCTAGCTTTAAACAAGCTACCGCTGACCGGTAGTTAGCTGCTACGCTAGCTTTAAACAAGCTACCGCTGACCGTAGTTAGCTGCTAACGCTAGCTTTAAACAAGCTACCGCTGACCGTAGTTTAGCTGCTAACGCTAGCTTTCGGGGCAGATGGTAAATCTGTATTTGTCTCACCACACTTCCACGGTAGCATCATGAGGTCCCTACATGCTAACCCTAGCACTGAGAACTTGGAGTGTACAGACAGATTATTAAACAGATGGATTATAAAGACAGTAGCGTTCATGTTTACATGCCAGCCACCATCTAGAAAACAGCCCCTACCAGTCGAACCACGACGCCGTGTGTTGAGCTCTGTTACTGGCTACTGGCTGCACCCGTTCCTAGCTACAATACATCCTCTCGGAGTTTACTCGTAGCTAGAATGCATCCTCTCTGAGTTACGCGTAGCTAGAATGCATCCTCTCGGAGTTACTCGTAGCTAGAATGCATCCTCTCGGAGTTACTCGTAGCTAGAATGCATCCTCTCGGAGTTACGCGTAGCTAGAATGCATCCTCTCTGAGTTACGCGTAGCTAGAATGCATCCTCTCGGAGTTACGCGTAGCTAGAATGCATCCTCTGTGAGTTAGTGCGTAGCTAGAATGCATCCTCTCTGAGTTACTCATAGCTAGAATACATCCTCTCTGGGTACTCGTAGCTAGGATACGTAGCTTCTTCCCCGCGGTGAGACAGAAGCGTCTCAGCCCCAGATGGACTAAGATGTAAATTAAGTACTGACCTGCCCCCCCCGGGCCCTCATGCTGACCCAGATGGTGCTGGTAGACTGGGACGAGTTCTCCAAACAGACCGGCACTCGCCTGTGTACGCGTACTTCGAGTCCTTCTTGGCAAACACGTAGACCGTGTTGGTGGCCATCTTCTCCTGAGCTATCAGAACCTGGGAAAGAAAGCCACGCTGGTCAAATACTGAGGTACACACACACACACACACACACACACACACACACACACACACACACACAGAGACACACACACACGATGATGTCAGCGGGGCGTGATGATGTCACAGCGTACCTTCTCGGAGCCGTTGATGATGAAGTAGCCGCCGGGGTCGAGCGGACACTCGTTGAGCTCACACAGGTCTCTGTCCGTCAGGCCCGCTCAGCAGACAGTAGGTGGAGCGAGCATGATGGGAATCTTCCCGATGAACGTCTTCTGGTGCTGTGTCCTGCAGCTGGTCCTCGCCCTCCTTTATGATCGTCTTGGTGATGTCCACGTACAGCGGCGCCGAGTACCTGTGAGGGTGGGCAGGGGCGGGGTCAGAGGTCACCCGACTCAAAGGGTCGCGGGTTACAGGCCGCTGAGATCAGCTGACAGGAAACGAGACTTACGTGAGGTTTCGTAGCCGGGCTTCGTTGGGCATCATGGGAGACGGCGCTCCGTCTCTCTCCCAGTGGGTCGGCTTGGACAGGTAGATCTGCTCGAACTTCAGCAGGTAACGTGGCTGGAACAGGAAGCACACTGAGTCACGCTGAGGTCATACTGATAACACGCTGAGGTCATACTGATGGGGGTGTCTCTTACCGCTCCTCCACCTCTCCAGATGTTGCCCCCCCCTCTTACTGGCTCCTCCACCTCTCCAGATGTTACCCCCCCCTCTTACTGGCTCCTCCACCTCTCCAGATGTTACCCCCCCCTCTTACTGGCTCCTCCACCTCTCCAGATGTTGCTCTTACTGGCTCCTCCACCTCTCCAGATGTTACCCCCCCCTCTTACTGGCTCCTCCACCTCTCCAGATGTTACCCCCCCCCTCTTACCGGCTCCTCCACCTCTCCAGATGTGTGCTGGGCCTCAGCCTGCAGGTCGATCGGCGAGCGTCTTCTACGATCCTCTGGACCGACCTCTGGATGACTCATCGAAGGAGTCCAGCTGCTGGCGCACCAGCCCCTTCTCGTCAAAATAAGCTGAACACAGAGAGACCGTCAAAATAAGAGCTGAAACAGAGAGAGGAACCCGTCAAATAAGAGCTGAAACACAGAGAGAAACCATCAAAATAAGAGCTGAAACACAGAGAGGAACCCGTTAAAATAAGAGCTGAAACAGAGAGAGGAAACCATCAAAATAAGAGCTGAAACAGAGAGAGAGAACTCGTTAAAATAAGAGCTGCAAACAGAGGTCCTCATTTAAGAAATGTGCGTACGACCTAAAACAGCGCAGGACGGCGTACGCCGATTCCTACGCAAAGCTCGGCATTTATCAATTTGAACGTGAGCGTAGGCTGCGATAAATCTCACGTCTGGTCTGAACTTGTGTACACATGTTTTGGAGTCAGTGTGGACTTGCGGTGCTATATACTATACTATACACGGCAGAAAAGTCTGCAGCATAGTTTTAGCCTGTGGGTTCTCCCTCACAGCTGTTGCCTGGCTCTGACTCATGAAAACACGAGTAAAATGAAAGACACTGCATAAACTCCGCTACGGTGGGTTTATTTAAATATAGGTACACCATGTAGGCCTAAGAGATTGCAGTATAAGCCTATATTACTATTAGGACTATAGCATACATATGTCAAGGATGTATAAATTAAATAAACTTCAGCTGGAGTCTGATTTACTACTACACACCTGTTGACTGCATCAGTGATCTCTTTCAATTCAGCATTCTTTCTCCAGCCTTTAATACCAGCTCTCAGGCTGCCCGAATAGTGAACCTGAGATATCAGCTGGTTTCTCTCTCCACCTCTGAGAAGAGCCGCTTCTCAGCCGGATTACTCTCGCCATGTCGTAAACTGTAGGGGCGAGGCCTCAAAACCCAGAATATATTGGGACGTGATATTTAATTACGATGGTTTCCAGCCGCTGCATTTATCAACGTACGACCATTCTTACGCTCTGATTGGTGCGATACGAACGCTTCATGAATCACACATGGAGTCTGTCGTCAGATGATGTCTGCGCTGGTTTCTAGTCAGGTTGATAATGAGGGCCAGAGAGAGAACCCGTCAAAATAAGAGCTGGAAACAGAGAGAGAACCCGTCAAAATAGAGCTTATTTCCTCCCCAGGTTACCTGATGACGATCCAGCACGCTTCCTGCCACAGATCTGGAGTGATCTCATCATCGTCCTCTTCATACTGAGGATCTAATACCACACACACACACACACACACATAGAGAGACACACACACACACACACACACACACCACATAGAGAGACACACACACACACATAGAGAGACACACCACACACACACACACACAAGAGAGACACACACACACACACACACACACACACACACACACACACACACACACACACACATAGAGAGACACACACACACACACACACACACACATAGAGAGACACACACACACACACACACATAGAGAGACACACACACACACACACACACACACACACACATAGAGAGACACACACACACACACAGAGAGACACACACACACACACACACACACACACACACACATAGAGAGACACACACACACACACACACACACATAGAGAGACCACACACACACACACACACACACACCACACACACACACACACACACACACACGCATAGAGAGACACACACACACACCACACACACAGAGAGACACACACACACACACACATAGAGAGACACACACACACACCACACACACATAGAGAGACACACACACACACACACACACACACCACACACATAGAGAGACACACACACACACACACACACACACATAGAGAGACACACACACACACACACACACACACACACACACACACACACACGCATAGAGAGACACACACACACACACACACACACACACAGAGAGACACACACACACACACATAGAGAGACACACACACACACACACACACACACACACACACACACACACACACACACACGTTACGTCATCAGTGGAGGTGTAACGGACATAATGAATCAGATCTGTGTTCCTGAACTCTTTGTGATTTGAGGATATAAATGTTTACATAAGTTAATATAAGTTAATATGTGATGGAGAATATGAGATAGTTCTGTAGTTAGGACTGATCTGATGGAGAATATAAGATAATATAAGATAATATGAGATAATATAAGTTATATAAATGTTATATAAGTTAATATCAGTTTAATATAACATAAGATAATACAAGTTTAATATCAGTTAATATAAGATAATACAGTTAATATCAGTTAATATAAGATAATATAAGTTATATAAGTTAATATGTGATGAGAATATAAGATATATGAGATAATATCAGTTAATATAAGATAATATCAGTTAATATGTGATGAGAATATAAGATAATGAGATAATATGAGATAATATAAGATAATATAAGTGTTAATATGTGATAGCTCTGTAGTTAGGACTGATCTGTTGATCGACGTGACCGCGGAGTACTGCTGTGTACTACTTATACTACTTATTGTACTTGTTCTAATGAATACTTTTACTCAAGTCAGGTATCCGAGTATTTCTTCCCTCTCAAACCCAACCAGCTGGACTTTAGTTACTGAACAGCAGCCTCTGTTAGCCGTTAGCTGTTAGCATGTTAGCCTGTTAGCAGTACAAAGCACAGAGCAGATAGCATCCTCTGCTAGCTGTTAGCATAGTTACCTCCTGTTTAGAAGAGGTCATTAAGGTTAGCATGCAGCTAAGCTAAAGGCTCCGCTCACCTTCGTCCTGGTCGTACATCTTTTATTCTCTTAAATCCCCCAAAACTCCTCAAACTAACTCCGACAGAGGACGTTCTGCACAACACAACAGCGCGCCCCCGGAAACACATGTCACTTCCGCTCTGCTTCTTCTCTGATCAAGAGAATGAGATGACGCAGAGATGACGCAGTGCTGCCCCCATCTGGCTGGACTGAGACACTGCAGCGCCACAGGAACCCGTTAAACTGGGTATAACCCGGTCTAAACTGGTCTAAACTGGGTATATATATATATATATATATATATAGTTCAGACCCAAACATCTCCAGATCGTCTTTCAGCCGACTCTGATCCTCCAGATCTGGAGGTTCAGACATCCACCTGTCTCACAACTACACTGTCTCACAACTACACTGTCTCACAACTTCACTGTCTCACAACTTCACTATCTCACAACTACACTGTCTCACAACTTCACTGTCTCACAACTACACTGTCTCACAACTACACTGTCTCACAACTTCACTGTCTCACAACTACACTGTCTCACAACTTCACTGTCTCACAACTACACTGTCTCACAACTACACTGTCTCAAAACTTCACTGTCTCACAACTACACTGTCTCACAACTTCACTGTCTCACAACTTCACTGTCTCACAACTACACTGTCTCACAACTTCACTGTCTCACAACTACACTGTCTCACAACTACACTGTCTCTCACAACTTCACTGTCTCACAACTACACTGTCTCACAACTTCACTGTCTCACAACTACACTGTCTCACAACTACACTGTCTCACAACTTCACTGTCTCACAACTACACTGTCTCACAACTACACTGTCTCTCTCTCAACTTCACTGTCTCTCTCTCAACTTCACTGTCTCACAACTACACTGTCTCACAACTTCACTGTCTCACAACTTCACTGTCTCTCAACTTCACTGTCTCTCAACTACACTGTCTCACAACTACACTGTCTCTCTCTCAACTTCACTGTCTCACAACTTCAGTGTCTCTCTCTCAACTTCACTGTCTCACAACTTCACTGTCTCACAACTACACTGTCTCTCTCTCAACTTCACTGTCTCTCTCTCAACTTCACTGTCTCACAACTTCACTGTCTCTCTCTCAACTTCACTGTCTCACAACTTCACTGTCTCTCTCTCTCAACTTCACTGTCTCACAACTTCACTGTCTCTCTCTCAACTTCACTGTCTCACAACTGTCTCTCAACTTCACTGTCTCTCTCTCAACTTCACTGTCTCTCTCTCAACTTCACTGTCTCACAACTTCACTGTCTCTCTCTCAACTTCACTGTCTCACAACTTCACTGTCTCTCTCTCAACTTCACTGTCTCACAACTTCACTGTCTCTCAACTTCACTGTCTCTCTCTCAACTTCACTGTCTCTCTCTCAACTTCACTGTCTCACAACTTCACTATCTCACAACTACACTGTCTCTCTCTCTCAACTTCACTGTCTCTCTCTCAACTTCACTGTCTCACAACTTCACTGTCTCTCTCTCAACTTCACTGTCTCAACAACTTCACTGTCTCTCTCTCAACTTCACTGTCTCACAACTTCACTGTCTCACAACTTCACTGTCTCTCAACTTCACTGTCTCACAACTTCACTGTCTCACAACTTCACTGTCTCTCTCACAACTTCACTGTCTCTCTCTCAACTTCACTGTCTCTCTCACAACTTCACTGTCTCTCAACTTCACTGTCTCTCTCTCAACTTCACTGTCTCTCTCACAACTTCACTGTCTCTCAACTTCACTGTCTCACAACTTCACTGTCTCTCTCACAACTTCACTGTCTCTCTCTCAACTTCACTGTCTCTCAACTTCACTGTCTCACAACTTCACTGTCTCACAACTTCACTGTCTCTCAACTTCACTGTCTCACAACTTCACTGTCTCTCTCACAACTTCACTGTCTCTCTCTCAACTTCACTGTCTCTCTCTCAACTTCACTGTCTCACAACTTCACTGTCTCTCTCTCAACTTCACTGTCTCACAACTTCACTCTCTCTCAACTTCACTGTCTCTCTCTCAACTTCACTGTCTCACAACTTCACTGTCTCTCAACTTCACTGTCTCTCTCTAAACTTCACTATCTCACAACTTCACTGTCTCACAACTACACTGTCTCTCTCTCTCAACTTCACTGTCTCTCTCTCAACTTCACTGTCTCACAACTTCACTGTCTCTCTCTCAACTTCACTGTCTCACAACTTCACTGTCTCACAACTTCACTGTCTCTCTCTCAACTTCACTGTCTCACAACTTCACTGTCTCACAACTTCACTGTCTCACAACTACACTGTCTCTCTCTCTCAACTTCACTGTCTCTCTCTCAACTTCACTGTCTCACAACTTCACTGTCTCTCTCTCAACTTCACTGTCTCACAACTTCACTGTCTCTCTCTCAACTTCACTGTCTCACAACTTCACTGTCTCACAACTTCACTGTCTCTCTCACAACTTCACTGTCTCTCTCTCAACTTCACTGTCTCTCTCACAACTTCACTGTCTCTCTCACAACTTCACTGTCTCTCTCACAACTTCACTGTCTCTCTCTCAACTTCACTGTCTCTCTCACAACTTCACTGTCTCTCTCTCAACTTCACTGTCTCTCTCTCAACTTCACTGTCTCTCAACTTCACTGTCTCACAACTTCACTGTCTCACAACTTCACTGTCTCACAACTTCACTGTCTCTCTCTCAACTTCACTGTCTCTTAACTTCACTGTCTCTCTCTCAACTTCACTGTCTCTCTCTCAACTTCACTGTCTCTCTCTCAACTTCACTGTCTCACAACTTCACTGTCTCACAACTTCACTGTCTCTCAACTTCACTGTCTCTCAACTTCACTGTCTCACAACTTCACTGTCTCACAACTTCACTGTCTCTCAACTTCACTGTCTCTCTCACAACTTCACTGTCTCACAACTTCACTGTCTCTCTCACAACTTCACTGTCTCTCTCTCAACTTCACTGTCTGTCTCTCAACTTCACTGTCTCTCAACTTCACTGTCTGTCTCTCAACTTCACTGTCTCTCTCTCAACTTCACTGTCTCACAACTTCACTGT
>NW_023396287.1:0-1910 GCF_008315115.2 Sander lucioperca
TTTTCGAACTATATTATGACTTTTTTTAAATACTATACTATGACTTTTAATGACTTTTTTTGACATACTTACTATGACTTTTTTTAAATACTATACTATGACTTTTTTCGACATACTATATTATGACTTTTTTAAATATTATACTATGACTTTTATGACTTTTCGACATACTATACTATGACTTTTTCGCGACATACTATACTATGACCTTTTTATGATTTTCGACATACTATTCTATGACATTTAGACTTTTTGACATACTATGACTTTTTTCGACATACTACTATGACTTTTCGACATACTATACTATGACTTTTTTTTCGACATACTGTACTATACTTTTTAGACTTTTTCGACATACTATACTAGACTTTTTCGACATACTATATTATGATTTTTTTAAATACAACTATGATTTCGACACATATATTATGACTTTTTTTAATACTATACTATGACTTTTAATGACTTTTTGACATACTTACTATGACTTTTTTTAAATACTATACTATGACTTTTTTCGACATACAATTATGACTTTTTTTAAATATTATACTATGCTTTTTATGACTTTTCGACATACTATACTAGATTTTCGACATACTATACTATGACTTTTTATGACTTTTTTCGACATACTATTCTATGACATTTTATGACTTTTTTTTGACATACTATGACTTTTTTCGACAACATACTATGACTTTCGACATACTATACTATGACTTTTTTTGACATACTGTACTTGACTTTTTATGACTTTTTTCGACATACTATACTTGACTTTTTTCGACATACTATATTAGATTTTTTTAATACTATACTATGACTTTTTTCGACACTATATTATGACTTTTTTAAATACTATACTATGACTTTTAATGACTTTTTTTTGACATACTATACTATGACTTTTTTTAAAATACTATACTTGACTTTTTTCGACATACTATATTATGACTTTTTTAAATAATTATACTATGAATTTTATGACTTTTCGACATACTATACTATGACTTTTCGACATACTATACTATGACTTTTTAGACTTTTTCGACATACTATTCTATGACATTTTATGACTTTTTTGACATACTATGACTTTTTTCGCATAATACTATGACTTTCGACATACTATACTATGACTTTTTTTTCGACATACTGTACTATGACTTTTATGATTTTTTGACAACTATACTATGACTTTTATGACTTTTTTGACAACTATACTATGACTTTTTATGACTTTTTTCGACATACTATACTATGACTTTTTAGACTTTTTTTTAAATACATACATGCCTTTTATGACTTTCAAACATACTACCTATGACTTTTTAGACTTTTTTCGACATAACTTTATACGACTTTTTATGATTTTTTTTTAAATACTATACTATGACTTTTTATGACTTTTCAACATACTATACTATGACTTTTTCGACAAACTATACTATGACTTTCTATGACTTTCAACATACTATACTATGACTTTTTTCGACATACAACTATAACTTTTTTAAATACTAACTATGACTTTTTTCAACATATAATTATGAATTTTTTTAAATACTATACTATGACTTTTTCGACACTATATTATGACTTTTTTTAAATACTATCTATGACTTTTAATGACTTTTTTGACATACTATACTATGACTTTTTTTAAATACTATACTATGACTTTTTCGACATACTATATTATGACTTTTTTTAAAATTATACTATGACTTTTTAGACTTTTCGACATACTATACTATGACTTTTTTCGACATACTGTACTATGAATTTTTATGATTTTTTCGACATACTATACTATGACTTTTTTAAACATACTGACTTTTTATGATTTTCGACATACTATACTATGACTTTTTATGACTTTTTTTTTAAAAATACTATAACAT
>NW_023396288.1:0-1907 GCF_008315115.2 Sander lucioperca
TAGAGTTAATATATACATACAATGGACTGAAATGGAATTGTGGAGTGTGGGTAGTGTAGTACTTCTCCATGACATTGTGATAAACCTGGTTTTCTTAAAACAATGTTATTTCATACGACCTCTAGCTCTACAGGAGCCTGAAACATTTGTTTCAATATCTCACCAGCTTGTGGTTAGTCTACCTGCTGGTTTAGACATTATGGCTGATAAAAAATCTTATATGACACTCATGATGTATATATTACTGGATCGCAAATTGGAGCCTATCAGATTATGGAGTTGGTCGCCTGGTACATATTGCTTCTGGTTTACTACCATGACTACTTCGTATGGTTCTCCCACTGCTCAACTCGTCATGTCCATTCGGGCCCTGTAGACTTTAAATCGTGGTTACGCACAGTTTGGAATCACTTTTCTCGGTAGAAGGACTTTTTTCAAATATCAAAAGGTCCATGAGTTTAAAAATCTGAAATAAAAAGAGTTAGACCAACCTTGCTTGCATGTTTGATGTGTCCTGGCAGCATTTTACGGCATCTCTATTACACGGTGGCATTGGGAATCCTTTTTGTGTCTGCAGGCCTGAGCATTCTTCCTGGAGGCCTAGAAAATTAATTAAAAGCTTTATACAAAATGAGGATGTAAAATTCTCTTGCAGATTTAGAACTGCATAAAGAATTAAATCACATATGACAGTGAAATTACTTTGTAGCAGAATATCAAATACAGATAAATCATCTATTTTGGTATATACCTGGTGCCATACATCTGATATTTTATGATTTAGTTAGCTAGAAAGACACCACAGTAATGTTAACTGTTATTTTATTTCTGTGCCTCAGCTACACCCTTGCTATTCACCTAGCTTGCTAACTCAGATGCTTGTATTAGTTAATTATTAACTCAATATAGTGATCCACAGAAAACAGTGTGTAAAAGCTACATATCTGATGAATGGCAAAACTTACAATATGCTTCAACCAAAAGTTGATAAAACCAAATATTGTTTATATTGTAAAGAGTTAATCATTGGATTTTGGTAGTCACATAAGTAGCGTTTGTTTTGTGTTGTATTTTTGTTTGTATCGTCTTGTTGTCCAGCTGTCTTATGTGGTGTTTTTCGGGTCTGTTAAAAGGAAAATATTAATAAAAGGTTGATCAAAAAATTGTTTTTCTTCAAATACATGCCAAGGCAGATTCCTGGACCTGTATCTAATGTTTACCTTGTGATTGTCACAACGAAAATAACATTTCTGCAGTTATAACTTCCCAGAGTTGTAAAAGTCTGTCATTATAAACCGCTGTGCTGTGTTTTGGTTTCTGATCAACATGCATCACGGATGTTCTCACAAACTGACTTCCTAGATATATTTCATCCTCTCCCTGGAGCAATCCCCAACACAGCCACTAGTGTTATTTTCTAACAGGTAGCATTCATAAGGTGGTTCAAACTCTATTTCCTACAGGTTCAGTTGTTTTATAGCAACAGAACAAAATTAATGAATGACTGATGGTACGTTCAGGTCTATTGAAACACTATATATACATATATACAATGCCTTGACTGCTGCATTAACGACTGTCTTCTCCACTGGCGACATTGTGGTTTTATTGCACATTATTCTCCACTTGTGTTCAGCAACATTGATGTTTGCAGGCACCAAAAACTAAGTCTGTCCCATTGATGTCCACAGGGTGGCTGTCTTGTACCATTCAGTTGTTTGGTGAACCAAAGAGCATAGAAAGATTAGATTCTGCCTTTATCCTGTTTGTTTAGTGTTCTCTTTCTGAATGACCTGAAAATGCTAGTATGATTTAATTAAATTACAGAAATAGATCTCTGAGATAGAAGGGAATTCAAACAGAAGACAGCAATTATTTAGGTGGGCACAAAGCTAAAACACAAGTTG
>NW_023396289.1:0-1840 GCF_008315115.2 Sander lucioperca
ACACTTTAATTAGATGAGACATCTGCAAATTATCCATTATATGTGAACTGCATTCATTTGTGTATAAACAAAGAGGAGAGGGGAGAGGACACATCATTGAGGGGAGCCAGTAGAAGATAAAAGATTGCCAGATAAAACACCATTAACTTTAACCTTTGGGATCTTGAGGTTAAAAAGTCAACTAGCCAGGCTATTAGCCCTGGGGTGATGTTGTGTGTGTTTAAAAGTCTGTCTGCTAAAATGTGGGGTTGAATACAGTTAAAAGCTGATGTAAAATCAATAAATAGTAGTCGTACAAATTGCTTTGCCCCTTCCAGGTGGTTAAAAACGGTTTGCTGATATCTTCGAGAATGCAGGTTTATTATTTAGCTATTATTGCACAAATATCCTGTAATTGCATTAACAAAATCCCATGAGTCCAACACCAAATCACTTTACATATGTTATCATTTATATAATTTATTATTCATACATGAGATTTCTCACACTTCACTTGTGTTGAGTAATACATAAGGGCTAACATGCAAGTGAAGAACAAACAAACCAAGGGCTGGGAGCCTATGATATAATACTGTTATCCAGATACTATCAGGGAGAAATGCTGACACCGGGCCAAATACGCCCACACCCCATTCTCGGCAGCGTTTCAACTCTTCTTCCCCAAGGGGTTTCCTGTGTACCGTTTTCTCCACATACTCACACCTGCAAGTGGGCCAACCTTTGTATCAAGAGGATATTGCTGATATGTGGGAATGTGAAGAGTGTATTTGCAGGCATTCACATTGTGCATACCAACTGCATACCTTCTGAATCCATATAGAAGATATACTTGTCACTAGGGATGTACCAGCTATATTATTATATATATATATAATTATATGTATAGTTATGTATTATATATCTATATCTATGTATATATATATATATATAATATATATATTATATATATTATGTATGTATGTATGTATGTATGTATATATATATATATCTATATATGTATGTATGTATGTAGTATGTCTATAGCTATTATACTATATTATGTATATATATGTATGATATCTATATATGTATGTATATATATATATATGTATGTATATATATGTTGTATGTATATATATGTCTGTATATTATATATATGTAGTGTATGATATATATATGTATGTGTATATATATATTGTAGTGTATATATATAATATATATATAGATAATATATAGTATATATATAGATATATAGATACTATGATATATAGTATATATATATAGATAATATTAATATAGATATAATATATATATATAGATATATATATATGTATAAGATATATATATGATATATATCGATAGTATGTGATATCTATATATGCTATCTATAGGTATTATAGAGAGACATAGCTAGTACAGATATATATAGAGATACGATACAGATGATAGATTTTATAGATTTACATATCTGATAGCGATATATATAGAGTATAGCTAGATAGAGATCTATATCGATATGATATATTCTCTATATATCTATATATATGTATATATATAATAGTGATAGTATATATATCGTCTGTTGATATGAGATATAGTATTATATATGTATGCTCTACTAGTAGAGGTATGTGTGTCTGTATATATATCTATGTATTGCTAGTGTAATGCATATAGAATATGTGGTGTATAGATGATATATATATGAGTCTAGGGATATGTAATATATGTGATCTCTTAGTAAGATATATAGCTGTTATATAGATGATATATGAGAGATCTATATATATATATATCTCTTAGCAATATACTAGCATATCTTACGTATGTGTGTGGTGGTGATATTATGTGTGTGTGTGTG
>NW_023396290.1:0-1827 GCF_008315115.2 Sander lucioperca
CTACATGAGACATTGGATTTGAGGACCTTTCACGTCTGTTGCATTAACACAATCTAAAATGAAATGTAATATGACATTAACACATAATAAATACAGAAAAAAATAAAACCACATGTCACACACACAGACACACACAATTAAACAGACAGACACACATGGACACACACACACTCACAGAGACACACACACACACACACACACACACAACACAACATGAATTTAAATTCAATCCTAGCATGCAGTTATTTTCCACAAGAAAATGGAATTAAATTTAAAGTATTGTTTGTTTGTTTTTTGGTCTTGTGGCAGCTGCATATCTTTTAATTTTGATATTTAAAATCAAAATCCGTTTACCTTGCAATGCTGAGAGTGAGCTCAATTTCCCCAGTGCAAGCAGGAAGCCACGACTGACACCTGTATTACAACCAATCAGAGCACAATATGCTAATGAGTTTCTTCCAGAGAGATTCCTCATTCATAAACATCCTTATCCCTCCTGACACAGCCCTGAAACTTAACTCCAGCCCCAAAAACTAACCCCGAAACACATGAGCCCCACCCCCCCTGGCTACCCCCGGTACTGCATTTGCCTGTGACAGACAGACGAAAGATCAGACAGCCGTGTAACTGATGTATGTAGTATCGTATGTGTTCATGGTTATAGCTGTGAGTTTTGTCTGCCTACACATAACAATAAACAATAAGCCTGTCTTGCAAATGAAATCAAGCCAGTGTCTGTTTTTTTGTTTTTTTTCTCCTGTTAGCAGGTTATTTTGTGAACTTAAAATGTACTTTCAATAGATTCCTCTGTGTCATTTTAAAAGTGTGAAGACAACATCCTTAGAAACGCCCTAAATGTAAACTGTGTAATTCTGGGGAAGATAAGGATGCATCTCAGAAACTGCTGTGATTCTCATTAGCTCTAAAGAACATTTACTGTATTTCAAGATATTTTTTAAACAGAAAAATCTAGCAAGATTACCTTGTCAATGCTGAGAATGAACGTGAAAGACAGCAGTCCTCCAATTAATGCTGCAAGGCACAGAGCTGTATTTATAAATCCTTGCCTTGCTTCCAACCCATCAGAGCACAGTATGCCAATGAGTTTCTTCCAGAGCATAAACATCCCTATCCCTCCTGACACAGCCCTGAAACTTAACTCCAGCCCCAAAGTCTAACCCCGAAACACATCAGCCCCTCCTGGCTACCCCCGGTACTGCATTTCTTTTCTGGCTATTATGTGCACATTGATAACATGATTTGATTGAACTGTATTCCCCAATGTCTGAGGCAGAACATCAGCTACTCTTCCTGGGGTCCACGCACAACATGAAACATGACATTTTCAGACCAAACTAAACTATAAAAAATGTTGACATTTTCAGATAAAAAAAGTCATATCATATAATATTAAAAGGAGTATAGCTAGTATCGTTTCCTGGCCTATATACATGTACAAACTTCTTTCCATGTATTCTAATAGTCTGGCTTTGAGTTCGACCTGCGGCCCTTTGCTGTCCCGTTCTTCTTTCCTAAACCCAACCGTCCCATTCTTCTTTTCCTAAACCCAACCGTCCCTTCTTCCCGCGCGTCACAGAAACTTAAGCCCACCCACGACCATTTCCTTAACCTAACCGCGTCGAAAGTGACGCCGATAGTCCGACCCAGCGCGTTTAGACGCTAAAGGAGACTTTTAGCGTCAGTAACAACGCCAAAGGCACCTGACCGAGCGTCCGTATTTTACGCGACGGGAGTGAGAATCTGTTGGACGTAACGGGGACTGATGTTTTTGAGATTTACTTACCACTTTGCAGCCTCTCTTTAAAC
>NW_023396291.1:0-1807 GCF_008315115.2 Sander lucioperca
GGCCTGTTTCACAAAACCAAGATAAGGGATTAAGCCGGGATTTATCAGTTATCCTGGATGATTTAAGCCTTGACTCGGTTTCACGAAAGTGGAGGCACATAAATCACCATGGAGATTTATTCTGTGCAGCTAGCCTGCTCCCGACCAGGCTAACAGTCAGGATTTATTTAATCCTGGAGCCTTTTCTGATCACCCAGCAGTGGTTTTACCCTATTGTTATCAGCCTGGATTAAAATACAACAGGTGCATATTGCTGTTCATTTAAGTACTGTTATTATATAAAGTTGGGACCATATTTTTTTTTCATAATTATTCATGTGACAGTCATCGTTACTGTTATATTGCTGTATGAAGACTGCTGTTCATATTGTTGTTAGAAGTTTGATGAATATATTATGACAGTTGTTGAGATAATTAGAAAAGGCTGATACAATTTCAAATGTGTTTTAAATGAAGTCTGTTACTAAGGGCAACACATACAATGCTGTACATTTCTATAGTTGACCAATGCACCTTGAATTATTTTAGTTGATTAATTTTTTTTAATTCTTTAACAATAAGGTTTGTTCCACTTCCATGTGCATGGTATTTGGCTTTCTTAGCACACAAATTGTGTTGTCCAGTAAACTGGGACTATAATTTGGGAGGATTGTACAATTTAAAGAACATATCCTAATTGTACAATCCTCCCAAATTATAGTCTTAGTTCACTGGACCAGTAACTATCTAGTGTTGTAGGCTACTGTACATTCATGTACCAACAGGGGAGAGGACACCACAATGGTTTTTGACCTTATGTGTTGCTGGGCGGGGGGAAATAACTGATGAATATACTCTGTTCTATTCATGTTTACAGTGTGCATGGAATTTATCACTTAATTATCTTTATAGTTTCTAGATTTTAGAGTCCAATTTCTTCAGTGTCTTTATTTTCTATGTCCACAAGGGAGCAAGGCATATAATATGTAGCGGAGGACACTCGTCCTCTAAAAAACGCGAGAAAAAGCGTGGCAGATAATAGCAGACAGACTGAATGATAGTCTAAAAATATACATTGATGAACTACTGCTCTTAACTGAAACCATTCAATGAGTCCCTTGTCATTTGCAAAAGCAAACAGTTGTACACTTTGCATTAAAAGCGAGCAGTGGAAGTTAATGACTTAGGAAATTTATATTTTAGCCCATGAGAGAGAGGGAGGAACAGTGAAAGAGATATTTACGTATCATACTCTAGCATTGTAGAAAATTGATCTTCATGGTAAATTTCCTGAGTAACATTATCTTCTGCTTACTTTTAAGGCAAAGAGTACAACTGTTAATTTGTGCAAATGATTAGTAGCCTAATCCTTGAATGGAATGATTATGATGGTTTCAGTTCAGAGCAGTGGTCAGTTAATGTATATATTTAGGCTACTTACACATTCAGTCGGTCCGCGATCGTCTGCTACGCTTTCTCTCGCTGTTTCATTACAGCGGCCGTGTTTCTTTTCTTTTTATACAAAAAATGTGTTTCACATCATCATACTTCCACAAGAAGCTGCTGCTCACTCTGTATAAAGTATGTACAATGCGTATTCTCCATTTTGGCATCAGTAAATCTGTGATCGACCTCGCGGTCTTTTGAGGAAAGCCGTGGACGCGCATCTATCTGAATTACTTCAGCCTGACTCAACCTAGTCTCTCCTCCTCAGCCTGGCTTGGCCTTCATGAAACGCACCAAGCCAGGATGCTCAGATTAGACTAGGTCAAGCCTCGCTTTATCAGTTATCCTGGATTTATATATTCTGCTTTTGTGAAACAGGCCC
>NW_023396292.1:0-1797 GCF_008315115.2 Sander lucioperca
TTTTTAGCTGCACAGGGTCCTGGACAAGTCTGGGAGAGTGTCAAGGTCCCTCTGGAGGCGTGGTACAAATATATAGTGGGTATACAAAATAAATGCAGACTATTGGAGGGATCTAGCAGGTGACCCTCTTAAAGACAGACACATCACGGCACAAGTGCTCCACCCTACAAGATAAATACCAAAACTCAATCAGTGCACTATTAATATCACTTTAAACCCCAAAGTGGGCTAGCTGTTGTGGTAGCTAGCGTTAGCGTTTGTTCAGCTAACCTCTGCCAAAACAGCACAACTTACATTAAAAGTTAACAGTAAACCAGCCCGCTGGTAAAAACAGACTTACTTGAGATTTGGGGGTTCCAGGTGAACTTGTGGAAGCCGTTGCAGACATGCAGTTATACCGTCGTATCTGTGAGGATGCCTGTGGAGGTGCGGTCTCTCACCAGTATGCAAATTATATGCAAATTATCCGTAAACCACGCCCTCCTTGTCCCTCCCCTCAGGCCCCTCCTCTCTACTCCAAAACAGTGACAGAAAGTTGAAACTGAAAACCAAGGGGGTAAGCCCATAGACAGTATATAGAGCTGGTAAGTCCCGCCCCTTCCGTAAAACCCCGCTGGACCTCAAAGTTGAAAAACCGTCAATGCAAGTGAATGGGAGAAAATAATTATTTTCTGGTCCCGTTTGAATGGTGCCATGAATGTGAACATATGTTGTCTGTGAATTTTTTATATAATTTTTCATGTAACGAGTTTGACAGTATATTGCATGATTCTTCGGCTAGCCGTTGTGGAAAAGACAAAACTAGAAAGACTACATGTCGCATATGTGACGTCACCCCATAACGCATTTTCCCTCCATAAATCACGGTGCGATAATCTATGAAGACAGATCGAGATGCCTGTGTGTTTTGTACCCAAATGTCACCATTCATACAAGCTTTGCTTTTGCTACAGTAACTGCTACTAGCATTTTGCTAACGTGCTAGTTAGCTATTAGACTCACCGAAACATTATAACGCTTTTCTCTTCGACTGGCGTGGACAACGCTGACCATCTCCCCACTTGCGAACTTAAACCCCTCCACATGCCCAGACCTGAAGTGGTTTTCACCACGCTCAATTAGTTTGTCCTCTCCCTGAAAGAATGCGGTGAAGTGCACCAAAGACACAGCCATGTTTAGCGGGATCCATGTGCTAGTGGTGGTGACGTATATAAAACGCGTCAAAAGCAGCGAAGAGCTGTAGTCCACAAAGTGCTCTCACACAAAGTCTAACCGTATCAAAATTCTACCCGCTAAATTGAAGCATTCTTTACACGAAAAATTATATAAAAAATTCACACACAACATATGTTCACATTCATGGCAAAATTCAAACGGGTACAGAAAATAATTATTTTCTCCCATTCACTTGCATTGACGGTTTTTACACTTTGAGGTCCAGGGCGATTAGCGGAAGGGGCGGGACTTACCAGCTCTATAAGAATGTTATCTCCTTACATATGCCTACGCTCTCCGTCTCTGCTAGATTGGGAATGATTGAGATTTCTCTTGGCACAGCTACCAGAAGACTTCCAACTTTCAGACACGTTGCTCACGTTACATTTACGTCGTCTCTCTCAGTTGGAGGCTGCTCAGTAACGCTCAGCCATCACCGGAAAAGTGCTTCTAATATCCTTCACTGGTCTCCGTCCAGAGCATAGACTGTATATAGAATGGACCAACAGATCCCGTTGATGGAGAAGCTGGCTGTCCACAGGTTCACCCATAAGTGATGGGAGCTAATTATGTTTTTTATTA
>NW_023396293.1:0-1766 GCF_008315115.2 Sander lucioperca
TCGACCTGCGGCCTTTGCTGTTCCCGTTCTTTTCCTAAACCCAACCGTCCCACTTCTTCTTTTCCTAAACCCAACCGTCCGTTCTTCCCGCACGTCACAGAAACTTAAGCCACCACGACCATTTCCTTACCTAACCGTGTCGAAAGTGACGCCGATAGTCCGACCCAGCGCGTTTAGAGCTAAAGGAGATTTTTAGCGTCAGTAACAACGCCAAAGGCACTGACCGAGCGTCCGTATTTTACGCGACGGGAGTGAGAATCTGTTGGACGTAAGGGGACTGATGTTTTTGAGATGTACTTACCACTTGCAGCCTCTCTTTAAACATCTCAGGACCTCCTTCTCCTCCCAGAGGTCGCTGGGGGTATAAACATCTCCTCAGCGGCTGCTGTTGACATACAGGATACAGGTAGAGACAATCATCCCTGCATTTTACCTGTGCGTGTTTCCAATCACTACATATTGTATGTACTATTTGGGAACATTGATGTACTATTATGGTTATACTGTAACTATAGTTTTCTGTGCCTACACTGAAAAGTGACTTTGTGTCACTTTGCAGTATATTCATAAAAGTATGACTTCTTCTTTCAAATGGATTGTTATATTGTCATTTCATAACTATGCTATATTATTCTCACTTCAATATGACTGCTGGAGTGCAGTGTAGACCACATACGGCAAAATGGAATGAAATGCAGTTTTAAGTGCCATCATATGTAGGACTACATGCGACATTGGATTTGAGGACTTTCAAGTCTGTGCATAACACAATCTAAAATGAAATGTAATATGACTTAACACATAATAAATACAGAAAAAATAAAAACCCATGTCACACCACAGACACACACCACACGTACACCTACACACAGACAGGACACACCACACCCACACACACAGACACCCACACACCACACACACATGAATTTAAATTCAATCCTAGCATGCAGTTTTCCACAAGAAAAATGGTCATATCATATAATATTAAAAGGAGTATAGCTAGTATCGTTTCCTGGCCTATATACATGTACAAACTTCTTTCCATGTATTCTAATAGTCTGGCTTTGAGTTCGACCTGCGGCCCTTTGCTGTCCATTCTTCTTTTCCTAAACCCAACCGTCGCGTTCTTCCCGCACGTCACAGAAACTTAAGCCCACCCACGACCATTTCCTTAACCTAACCGCGTCGAAAGTGACGCCGATAGTCCCGACCCAGCGCGTTTAGACGCTAAAGGAGACTTTTAGCGTCAGTAACAACGCCAAAGGCACCTGACCGAGCGTCCGTATTTACGCGACGGGAGTGAGAATCTGTTGGACGTAACGGGGACTGATGTTTTTGAGATTTACTTACCACTTTGCAGCCTCTCTTTAAACATTCTCAGGACCTCCTTCTCCTCCCAGAGGTCGCTGGGGGTCTTAAACCTCTCCTCAGCGGCTGCTGTTGACGTCCAAACTGTGGGACTGGTGGAGGATGTGCTGGGGAGGGGCTCGTGGAACGTGGGGGAGCGCAGCACCGTGTTTTTTTTGTGACTTCATTTTATTCTGGAAGAAAGAAAAAAGAACAAACAAAACATCCTTAGTTGAATCAGAAATACAGGTAAGAGACAATCATCCCTGGCATTTTTACTCTGTGCTGTGTTTCCAATTCAACTACATATTGTAGTACTATTTGGGAAACATTGGATGTACTATTTATGGTTATACTGTAACTATTAGTTTTCTGTGCCTACACTGAAAAGTGACTTTGTGTCACTTTGCAGTATATTT
>NW_023396294.1:0-1743 GCF_008315115.2 Sander lucioperca
TGACATTAACTTCTGTCTGTGTTTCAGCTTTGCCTCAGCTGACCAAGCCGATCTTGTTGGTGAATGAGGAGCAGCAGAGTGTAGCTCCAGTGTGGACCAGTCAGTAGCAGAGCACACTTAAAGAGGAACCGGGGAACTGTGGGAGCAGTCGAGGAGGAGAGCAGCTTCAAGGGCTGGAGGGGCTGATATCACCAAGTTCCCATTCACCTCCTGTCCTGTGAGAGTGAAGATGATGATGAAGCGGAAGTAGGAACATGTACTGGGTTTATTGACGTGTTTTAGGGGAACAGGGAAACACTCCGTCAGGCTGTACCACCTAGTGCCCCCCCCCCCCCCCCCCCCCCCCCCCCCGGGAGAAAACCCCCCCCCCCCCCCCCCCCCCCCCCCCACTGATGGATAGTCGACTAATCGGATCGTTTGGTGTGGTGTCTAACGTAACTGTCTTCGCTGCATGACTCTCACTTTTTGTTGCTAAACTTAAATGTACACACGCTGTATATTAGGTGTCCAGACAGTCGCTGGCGAGGTCAGTGACGAATCGAGTCTGTTCGTTGTGTTCCGTGCCGTCGTCTGTCGGAGGCGCCGTCTGCTTCATTTTGGAAAGAAGGCCGATTGCATGTTGATCTGAGGCGGCAGTCGGACCTCAATGACCAATCTGATTGAGTGTATGCTAACCCGGATGACGAGCGGGTGAGCAGGACAACACTCCTCTCAAATCTGATGAAAGTCTTGTACTGACCTTTGGTTCCGAGTCTGAAATGAAGACAGATTCAGCAACTGTATGAAAATGTCTTTCAGAAACACGTTTCAGTGAACTATTTCGTAGACCACAATATCGTATTCCGAACGCGCCCCGCCATTTGTCAGCTGGAGAAGCCAGACCCACGTGGACGTGTTCGTACATTTTAGAGTGCAGTCTGCTGTTGGGAGACGTATACGTCTCAGGCACACGCAGGATGTCCGCTCAAGTCAGCAATTTTGGATCTCGGAGCCGACTGACTAGTCACCTGCCTTTTCTGCCGACGTCGGCCGTCAGGTTGGTGTGTCAGAGCCTCATGAGACTGTCACCTCCCAGGGCTCAAATTACTTACTGGACACTGATGATACTATGATTTTCTCTTTGACATCAAATCCTAGATGTCATGATCCATTATCATCTGATCTTCAGTTCTTGACTGGTTGAAAAAGAACCACACCAATGTAAAAAAAAACTGAATGTATGGATTTTCACTCAACCAGAAAAAGTCTTTCTTTCACGATTCTATTACCTTTTGCAAACCAAGATCTTGTTGTCAAAAGACAAATATCTTGGTGTGCTACTTTCTAACTTAACTAAAAAATCTGAATCAAAAACTTTGTGTATAACAAGATTAGATCGTATCTTTCCTTTTCTGTTTCTGAAACCTACCTACATGCAATTGTGTTTTCAACAATGTCCTACTGTCTTCCAATCTGGTCTCTTACCACTAAGGAAATTACTGAACCAATAGCATGATTATACAATAGAGCTCTCAAGATCCACAGTCACTTCCAAAGTGGTCCCACCATTACATTGCACTCACATGCTCAAATGCTCTGACTTACCAGAATTATATAAACAGCCACAAAATTACATTTTATTTTCAGATTCAAAATAATACTTCAACACTTGTACTTCTCCCGATACACAATATGAGACCAGTTCCCCTCACTAGGTCAGTTCCACAGGCACTCATTCCAGTCCCCCCCCCATACAAAAACAAC
>NW_023396295.1:0-1734 GCF_008315115.2 Sander lucioperca
GTGCCTGCCGTTGGATGTGATAAAACTCAAAATATACAATCATAACAACAATATTCCATACCAGAATGTAACCAAATGATCTCGATGTTCAAGGCAAGATCACTGCGCGATTTCCCCGTCGTGTTTGGTCTGTGTAAAAATAAGTGGTGCGAGGGGTTCACTATCGTTCAGCAGCGTCTGTGACCCGCGACTTTGAAGCCTTCGGTTGTGACCTGGGGTGTTAACTGGTTACGTCTTTGGCCAAATGAAATGTGACTGCATTCCTTATTTCACTGTGTCTTTGGGAGGTGGATGGTTATGGTGATACCATAAAGAGGCTCGCTCAAACCACCTAAAATATCAGTGCCTAATATAATAATCAATAAATAATAGAAATGAGACCAAAACAACATACAGTTGAAACATGTGGCTCCAACATTCATTATAGGAGGGCTTATATTGTAGAATACAGCATCAGTTTAAAGTTTGGACATGCTTTCCCATTTCAGTGAATGAGAAAGTGTGTCTAAACGTTTGACTGGTACTGTATATTACTCATTATTATACATTATTAGTATTTATATGGCCTATATGGTGAAAAAGTACATGAAGGACTGAGACTTTAAATAACCACCTGTGGGTCCCGGAGACTCACTACATTTTAAACTTATCAACATCACTGGAGGATACCACAGCTCCATCACCGTTCATTAAAGTTCATCCAAGCAGCAGTCTGTCGGGGGGGCAGTGAGCGTGCTGACGGTAAGAACCGTGTGCTCCCCACACCTCCAGGCTCTACCTGTTCATTTACAACACCCGTGCTGTGATACCTATCACCATGTAACCAAGCTATGGTCAGAATGGATATTACAGACATGTAATCAACAACAAACAATAACTCAATCAGCTCCTACAACTTCCTTTCTCCACATTTGATCTCTAACAACAGAATGAACTGATGACCCACGGAGCCTCGACTCTCTTCCTGGTTTCTTTAGAGTGGTTGTTGTGTCCTGAACACTGACCTGAACATGGCTGCTATCAGAGTCCCAGTCTGCTGCTTGTCTTCTGGGGACCTCGTTGCTCCTCTGCTCCTGGTTCTGGTTGTCCTCCTCCATTCCTCTCTGGTCCTGAAGTCCAGCAGATGTCCACTGGGGCTGCTGGACTCACTCTGGATTCTGTTCAGTCCAAATCAAAGCAGCAGAGATCTTCAGGAGCTGCTGTCTCCTCTCGTTTTCCTCACATCCACACACAACTACAACAACAGTCTGAAACAGAGCTCAACAGTCCCACCAGTGGAATTAATTATGTTATTAATTTGTTTACAATATTTTCAGGCTTCCACCAGTGAGAGACTCGTTAGGCATTGAGGTAGGAGAGGAGGACAGCATCCAACAGCGTGTTTTTTCATTTTTTGTGATTTATGTCATTTTTTAAAATAATTTTTAAAATGTTTCCACTACTCCCTGCACTATGTCAATGGGAATCAGATGAATGTTGGTATCAAACATGGAGTCCACGAAACACGTGACCACCTCAGAACCAATCGCATGACGGGATAGCTCAGAACATTCGATGCCCTAGTTGGCCATACTCTCTATATATAGGCCGCTAAGCCGAGTGAGACTGGTGGAAAATGTCCAGAACTACTTTTTTAAGCTGCAGTGAGCCTCCTACTGTAACCTCGTTGGTTTAACGTTGTGTGTTTACACACACTCAGCTTTAAATCAGAAATCTTTCTATTTCGGCGATGCA
>NW_023396297.1:0-5000 GCF_008315115.2 Sander lucioperca
GTGTGTGTGTGTGTGTGTGTGTGTGTGTGTGTGTGTGTCTCATACGTGTGGTGCTGCTCCTGAGGTGTGTGTGTGTGTGTGTGTGTGTGTGTGTGTCTGTGTCTCTGTGTGTGTGTGTGTGTGTGTGTGTGTGTGTGTGTCTGTGTGTGTGAGTCTGTGTCTCTGTGTGTGTGTGTGTGTCTGTGTGTGTGAGTCTGTGTCTCTGTGTGTGTGTGTGTGTGTGTGTGTGTGTGTGTGTGTGTGTGTGTGTGTGTGTGTGTGTGTGTGTGTGTCATACGTGTGGTGCTGCTCCTGAGGTGTGTGTGTTTGAACAGGCTGAGGCTCCTCCTCTTCCTCGTGGCCTTCATCGTCCACTTCCTGTCCTGCCAGGTCTTCTTTTAACTGAAACACAGCAGCTGATTGGTTGAAAGTCAACATGACGCAGTCACCTCAGACTGCAGGGTGACACGGGAATCAGCCGGCGCTCCCATCCCATCCCGAGCCCCCCCAAATACTCCGTCATACCCCATCACGGGACTGTTTCCCCTCGTTATAACGTTGATGGAGTTAGCGTGATCAGCTGGTTAGCTGAGTGCAGGCGCTAATGGATCCACGTTTCTATCTCGTAACTTACCCCACTAATAATGCCCGAAATCATACCAAACTTCTACAGTAGTACAAATAGGTTATGTACTTATAAAACGAGGCATTAGAAGGTTTATAAGTACACCAGAAGTATATTTAAATATCACTTCTGCTCTCTGCTGCTACCGGCAGTAAGACGAGTGCACTGAAAGAGATGCAACAAAACTATTCATTAATTTAAATTAAATAAGGTAGTGTCTCCAAACTTACCTCAATTATAACGTGTCTCCTGCTAGTTGTACTACAGCACTTACTTTTAAAAAATAAATTAAATTAATGAATAGTTTTGTTGCATCTCTTTCGGTGTTGTAGTTTGTAGACGTCCCTAAGCACTCGTCTTACTGCCGGTAGCAGCAGAGAGCAGAAGTGATATTTAAATAAACTTCTGGTGTACTGCTGTAAACTTTCTAATGCATCGTTTTATAAGTACAGAAAGTATTTGTACTACTGTAGAAGTTTGGTATCATTCGTTAGACATTAGTCTGAGTTATAGTCAGACATTAGTCTGAGTTATAGTCAGACATTAGTCTGAGTTATAGTCAGACATTAGTCTGAGTTATAGTCAGACATTAGTCTGAGTTATAGTTAGACATTAGTCTGAGTTATAGTCAGACATTAGTCTGAGTTATAGTCAGACATTAGTCTGAGTTATAGTCAGACATTAGTCTGAGTTATAGTTAGACATTAGTCTGAGTTATAGTCAGACATTAGTCTGAGTTATAGTCAGACATTAGTCTGAGTTATAGTCAGACATTAGTCTGAGTTATAGTTAGACATTAGTCTGAGTTATAGTTAGACATTAGTCTGAGTTATAGTCAGACATTAGTCTGAGGTATAGTTAGACATTAGTCTGAGTTATAGTTAGACATTAGTCTGAGTTATAGTCAGACATTAGTCTGAGTTATAGTCAGACATTAGTCTGAGTTATAGTCAGACATTAGTCTGAGTTATAGTCAGACATTAGTCTGAGTTATAGTCAGACATTAGTCTGAGTTATAGTCAGACATTAGTCTGAGTTATAGTTAGACATTAGTCTGAGTTATAGTCAGACATTAGTCTGAGTTATAGTTAGACATTAGTCTGAGGTATAGTTAGATGAATAGTAAGTGAAGAGCCTCACCGTCTCAAACAGCTCCTCCATCAGCTCGTTGACCTCCTTCTCTACAGGACAGACACAACAATCCTTCAGCTCATGATGGCTCCAATATCACAATGGGTGTGTGTGTCTGTGTGTGTGTGTGTGTCTGTGTGTGTCTCTATGTGTGTGTGTGTGTGTCTGTGTGTGTGTCTGTGTGTCTGTGTGTGTGTCTGTGTGTGTCTCTATGTGTGTGTGTGTGTGTCTGTGTGTGTGTCTGTGTGTGTGTCTGTGTGTGTGTGTGTGTGTGTGTGTGTGTGTGTCTGTGTGTGTCTCTATGTGTGTGTGTGTGTGTGTGTGTGTGTGTGTGTGTGTGTGTGTCTCTATATATGCGTGTGTGTGTGTGTGTGTGTGTGTGTGTGTGTGTGTGTGTGTGTGTGTGTGTGTGTGTACTGACTGGTGATGCGGACAGCCTTGTCGTCACGGTAATCCTCCACATCTGGTTCATCGATTCGGCCAGGAAGTTGTACTCTGGATCATCTTCATCATCACACTCCTCTGGAAGAACACAGAGAGAAAGATATAGCTGATATAATCTCACACACACACACACACACACACACACACACACATATCACACACACACACACACACACACACACACACACATATCACACACACACACACACACACACACACATATCACACACACACACACACACACACACACACACACATATCACACACACACACACCACACACACACATATCACACACACACACACACACACACACACATATCACACACACACACACACACACACACACATATCACACACACACCACACACACACACACACACACACACACCACACACACATATCACACACACACACACACACACACACACACACACACACATATCACACACACACATATCACACACACACACACACACACACACACACATATCACACACACACATATCACACACACACCACACACACACACACAACACCACACAACATATCACACACACACACACACACACACACACACCCCCAACATATCACACACACACACACACACACACATATCACACACACACACACACACACACACACACACCCCCACATATCACACACACACACACACACACACACACACACACCAACATATCACACACACACACACACACACACACATATCACACACACACACACACACACACACACACACACACACACACACACCTTCGTTTTCCATGTCTGAGGTCATCAGGCCTCTCAGCCAATCAGTCCAGTCCCTGTCCTCGTGGGCGGAGCTTGAGTCGTACATATCAGGTGTGATGTCAGGAGCTCGGAGCTCCGCCTCCAGCTGGCCCAGCGGGACGTCCCGTAAAGGACGCTTGGACCGAGTCCGGTACGCCATCAGACCCACCTCGTCCTGAGACTCAGACAGAGGCTGACACACACACACACACACACACACACACACACACACACACACACACACACACACACACACACAGACAGACAGACAGACAGACAGAGACACACACACACAGACAGACAGGTACACACACACACACACACACACACACACACACACACACACACACACACACACACACACAGACAGACAGACAGACAGAGAGAGACACACACACACACACACACACACACACACACACACACAGACAGACAGAGAGAGACACACACACACACAGACACACACACACACACACACACACACACACAGACAGACAGACAGAGACACACACACACACACACACACAGACAGACAGGTACACACACACACACACACACACACACACACACACACACAGACAGATACACTGTATTCATGACTTATTCTCTGAAATATTTGACCTTTTTCCTGAATTATTACAATTGTTTTTACTTTATTGTGTGTGTGTGTGTGTGTGTGTGTGTGTGTGTGTGTGTGTGTGTGTGTGTTACCTGGTAGGGCTCCAAGCACACAGCCAGCTCCTCCTCCACAGCGTGCAGTTTCTCCAGGAAGGCGCTGTCAGCGACCACTTTGGGAGGAGCAGCTTTGGGAGGAGGGGGGGGTCCCATGGAGACGGCCCCCGCCCTGAAACGCCTGGAGCGGCTCCGACAGGACTGGAGGGGGGAGGGGGGAGTATAAGTACAGGTGAATAGAGATCAACAGTGCATTAACACCTCTGGTTCTGGAAGTGTTCTCCCTGTTCTGCGTATAGCGGCTTTCCGACCGGAGGGATTTTTGCAGTTCTTAGAACTAAACGTTCCTAGAACGCTTTTTTCGTCGTGTTCAGACAGGAAAATTTTAAGTTCCTCTGGCCTCAGTAGCGTACTTTTTTAGCTCTTACTTCAGGGTCTTTTCCCTTTTCCTAGGTGTACTTGATTGGTCGAACTTATAAGTCCCGCCCACTGCCAACTCGGAACTAGCAGACGGAGCAACAACCAACAACGGGACAATTTTAACAATTTTCACCATCTTATTCATCCTTAAATTCACTTCTGACAACGTTTTAGGCGAGAAATGAACTGTTTAGATTTGAAATATAGGCAGTCTTGTGAAAATTGATGCCGAATTGACAATTTGCTTCAAAGTTTTCGGAGTTGAGAAGCTCCATGAAGTGAGGCGACAGCCAGCAGGCGCCTGTCCTGGCCTCTAGCTCGCCGCTGGGCCAGTCACGCTCAGACACCTCGCTGTAAGCTGGAGGTCTCTCAGACACACACACACACACACACACACACACACACACACACACACACACACACACACACACACACACACACACACACATAGGCGCTGATTTATGTTTTCCTCCGTGGGTACTCACGGGCGCATGCCCTTTAAAAAAAAAAGTAGTCAAAAAATGTTTGCATTTCAAAACCTTAGGAAACGGACAGCGACCGATACAAACACACTATTAACTCGATAATAAAGCCGTAAAGCAGGCTATCTTTCCACTCAGGACAGCACCACTTCTCACAAATACAGATAGCATTGGAGATGAAAAGTTTAAATGACCAACTACCGCTGACCTGACGGAGCACCACGACCGGCCGCTCGCGGTGCTCTGTATCCAGAGCACAGTCACCTATTCTGGGGTATCAACCGCGATCAGCTTTGTGGGAAATTAAGAACTCTCTGCACTGGTGGTGGATGTCGTTGATGCACTTGCATCATTAGGTCTGCTTTTTTAATAACAAATCTGTCCATTTCTCTCTCTGATTACCTAACGCACATGCACGCACTGTGGGGGGGTGGAGGCGTTTTCATCCAAGAGACG